>NW_026694195.1:172500-210488 GCF_021218885.2 Marmota monax | reverse complement strand
AAAGAGGTGGTCCTATATTGGGATGTTTTTCATACACTTGAGGTCAGTCTAGTTTCCTCAGTGATGAACATCATGGAATTCATGAGCAACTGCATGGTTTCTTCAGTCCAAGAATCAGGATGGGCCTGTGGACCATGTGGTTTCCCCAGGAAACATTGAGACTATTTACCCCTTCAGCAACCCTCCTTTTTTTTTTTCTTTTTACCTGAATATGCATGTTGGCTCCTAGTCTCTTGGGTCTTTCTTAACTCCCTCATTGGGAGCTTGTATAGCTCTCCAGAGTTGTAGATCCCTTAGGGAGTACTGCAACACTACAAGGTGAAATGTTAAAGTTGTAGTTCAAACTAGGGATATCTGGGCATTATTTTAGTATTCCTAGGTCCTTCCTGTAACTTAATTTTTGCATAATTACAAACAAAAGGATATATAATTTACATAAATAATATTCCCCAAATAAAACTTGATTAAACATATGAAATAATTAATGGAGACTTTATAGCATTATTTACCCAATAGAATGTTTTGCTATATTTGATCCGTTAGCAAAGTGAATAGTGGGAGATGTGTGATCTAATAACACCATTAAATGCATGACAAGGTTAATATTAAGAAATTCACACTTTATTTAGTAATAAATTGCATCCATAGTGCAAATATAAGTAAAAATGCTCTGTAAAATGGGCATGGTGGTCCATGCCTGTAACCCAAGGGACAGGAGAAGCATTGTAATTTAAAAGCCAGGCTCCGTAACTTGGTGAGGCCCTAAACAACTTAGCAAACCCTTTCTCAAAATAAAAATTAAAAAATTCTGGGGTTGCAGTTTACTGATTAAGTGTCCCTACGTTTAAGTATAGAAATAAAAACTAAAAATTTAAAATTTCATATATACCTTAAGACTTCTGTAATAATCAACTATGAGAATTATGTTTACTCCAGGTGTGAAAAATGAGAATATTTGCTAATTTTTGATTCATATTAAAATTATATCCTTTTAGGGATGCACTATTCTATACTTGTATTTCCTTATTTATACAATATCAGCTCAAGATGTTAAGAAAATTTTCAGCAAATGTCAAAAGCAATTACCCATTTTCTACATTTAAATGATTTTTTCACCCCTAGGTCCCAAATACTTCAAAGGATGGGCTATAGATAAGAAGTTTACTACAAATTTTTATACTTGTCAATATTTTCTTTGTAAATAGTTTGCTATTATCTAAGGTACATACTTTGGACATATGCTATTCCAAATTTGGTACAGGTATGAGGTACAAAATTGAAAAATGTCTAAAATTTGAATACACTCTTGGACACATTCTTTGGGTTTCTATATGCTATAAATACTCCAGTGTTTTAAAAATGTTTTTCAATGTCCAAAACCTTTGCAAAAATTTTTCCACATGTCCACTCACTTGTATGAATTCTGAGGTGCTGCATAAGGTGTGAACAATTGTTGGAGACTCTGTAACCTATTTTACACTTGTATAATTTCTGTGCTATCATATCTCTGGTGTGAAATAGTGTGGAACTACTATTTCACCTACTATAAGTGTTGATTCATCCTTAAAGACACTGATGCAATGTTTTCATTGTAAAACTTTTCTCCAGTATAAAATCTAAAATGTTTACTAAGATGTGATCTTCAATTTTAAAAGCTTTGCCATTCTTTACATTTATAGGACTTGTCTCTAGTATGAGTTTTCTGGTGTCAAGTAAGTGATGATTTTTTATTAAAATCCCTGCTACATTCTTCACATTTGTAGGGCTTCTCTCCAGTATGAATGCTCTTGAGGCAACTAAGATGTGAGATGCTATTAAAAGCTTTGCCACATTCTCTACATTTGTAGGGCTTCTCTCCAGTATGAATGCTTTTGTGACAATCAAGATGTGAGATACTATTAAAAGCTTTTCCACATTCTTTACATTTGTAGGGCTTTTCTCCAGTGTGGATTCTCTGGTGCTGAATAAGTGATGATCTTTGCCTAAAAGTTTTGCCACATTCTCTACATTTGTAGGGCTTCTCTCCAGTATGAATCCTCTTGTGGCAACTAAGATGTGAGATGCTATTAAAAGCTTTGCCACATTCTCTACATTTGTAGGGCTTTTCTCAAGTGTGGATTCTCTGGTGCTGAATAAGTGATGATCTTTGCCTAAAAGTTTTGCCACATTCTTCACATTTGTAGGGCTTCTCTTCGGTATAAATCCTCTTGTGGCAACTAAGATGTGAGATGCTATTAAAAGCTTTGCCACATTCTCTACATTTGTAGGGCTTTTCTCAAGTGTGGATTCTCTGGTGCTGAATAAGTGATGATCTTTGCCTAAAAGTTTTGCCACATTCTTCACATTTGTAGGGCTTCTCTCCGGTATAAATCTTCTTGTGGCAACTAAGATGTGAGATGCTATTAAAAGCTTTGCCACATTCTCTACATTTGTAGGGCTTTTCTCCAGTGTGGATTCTCTGGTGCTGAATAAGTGATTATCTTTGCCTAAAAGTTTTGCCACATTCTTCACATTTGTAGGGCTTCTCTCCGGTATGAATCCTCTTGTGGCAACTAAGATGTGAGATGCTATTAAAAGCTTTGCCACATTCTCTACATTTGTAGGGCTTCTCTCCAGTGTGGATTCGCTGGTGCTGAGTAAGTGATGCTTTTTGACTAAAACTCTTGCCACATACTTTACATTTGTAGGGTTTCTCTCCAGTATGAATCCTCTGTTGTGGCAATCAAGCTGTGAGTTTGTGTTAAAACTTTTGCCACACACTTTACATTTGTAGGACTTCTCTCCAGTATGAATCCTGTGGTGATTTTTAAGGCTTGGTTTTTGACTAAAAGCTTTGCAAAATTGTTTACATATGTGGGACATCTCTCCAGGGTGTGTCCACTGTTGACAAATAAGATTGGAGCTTTTATTTAAAGTTTTGTCACATTCCTTGCATGGCATATCTCCTGTGTGAACACTGTGATGTTGAGTAAAGTTTTTGAGTGTGTTGCATTCTGCACATTGGTAGGTCTTCTCTGCAGAATAAATGTTTTTGTGTTGAGTAAGGGTTGAATAATCTTTTAAGGCTTTGCTACACTTTTTACATTTACATGTCTTTTCTTCACTATAAATCCCCTGATGCTTAACAAGTTGTAACCTTTCACTAAACTTTTTTTTTTGCTTTCTTTTAAATTTGTAGGGTTTATCATTGTCATAGTATCTGCTTTGTTTAAAGAATATATGAAAGCATCGGCTTGATCAACATCTTCTAAACTTATAGTGCTCTCTTTCTCTATAAATTCTCTTGTATTGAGCAGGCTCTGCACTGTGATTAAGAGCCCTTGCACATACCTAACACTTGCACGTTTTGTCTTAACTGTGAATATTTGGATGAGTAATAGCTTCTGAGTACTGAAGCAAGACTTTCCCACATTTTTCATTTTGGTAAATTTTCTTTAGAAAATGACTAGGAGGTTCTCTATATTCATAATTTTATCACCAATATAAATGTCCTGGTAATTACTGAGGGTAGAGACATGGCTAGTGGTGTTACTTTATAGCATTATCTATATAGTGCACTTTCCAGAAATCTATCAGAATTGTCATTGAGCAATAGTGGGGAAGTAGGAACCTTTCTACAATTCTTAACATTGTCTACTTGGGCACAAGGATAAGTTACTGTTTTGTTGCAGAAAAATGGACATTTTGTAAAGAAACTCTCAAAAGTATCACTTTTAGAAATTTGTCTTAAATATCTTCTCTGTGCAAATGTTTGACTGAAGTTTAACTTATAATTGGCCAAGATAAAAACTGATGCAATGACCATATTTCTTTTCAAATTTTCCACATTTCTTTTCAAAGGAAATATAGTCTTTATAATGGCTGTGGATATATTCTTAAAGACATATAAAGCTCCTCAAATGTAAGAGAATTAAATTGAATTTTTTTCAGACATTAATTGTTCCTGGTGTCTTTTGACCATATAATTTTTATCATAAATAGGGACTACTAATTGGTTTTGTCTATTATAATACAATTTTTGAACTTTACTCTCACCTATGTTTTCCCATTGTTTTCTTAGTTGTAAATACTCAAGGTCACACTTTCCATATCTTCCCTCTCTCTCTTTTATTCCCCGCTCTGGTAAAATTTCTCGAGGATGATGAGAAGTCATGGCTGAAATAAATAAAAATAACAATCATGTTTACTTACTCTACTGGGCTGAGTATATTTTGCAAACATAGGAAATTACAGCAATAAAGGAACATTAGCAGGAGAGTGGATTATTAAATCCAAGTCCATCATTACTACAGAAATATATAAATATTCAAATAAAAATGTACACAGAGAATTACCTTGAGAACTTACCAAATCATCTTAGTATTCACAGTAGCCAAGAAGAGTACCTTACTATGGAGAGTAATATAGTAGCAGAAGATAAATTGTGCTGCACAGCCTTTTCTCCTTCACAATATATTTAAAAAATCTACCAACTTTCTTCTGTTTCATTAAAAAAAGAAAAATATGAAACATGCAAATATTTGGGGACTGTTCAAAAAGGGGTTCCTGATTACCAACAGAAAAATACATAGCTAAATCTACTGTAAGAAAATTAAGGTATGAATTACTCAAGAGGAATTGTAAATTATCATTTAAAAGAAGTTTACTGAACTAAACCAACACACAAAATGATAGAATAACATTTCGTCAAGAATTGTTAATAGTGTTAAGCAGAAAATGTGTGTTTAAAGTCTTTCTTTAGAATGTCTGAAAGAGTCAGGGGTGGTTGTACACAGCACCATAGGAGGTTGAGCCAGAGGATCAAAATTTCAAGGCCAGTCAAAGTAAAAAATGCAAAGTGCTAAATTACACTTAAGTTCTCTTTTCGGTACTAATAAACAAATCTAAGAAAATAAGAAAAATAAAACTTAAAAGTAACTCAATTATCTCCAAGTTGCAAGTCTTAATCCAAGTTTTAAAACTCAGAATATTGAGAGCATCCAAGAGAAAAAGATGGGTCTCCTAGAAATGTGTAACTATATAATTGTGAAATCCTTAGTCAAAACTTCACAGCACAGAAAGGAATTCAGGGCTATTTTCAAGGGATGAAAGAATAAAATTATCAACCAAGACATAATATTCACAGCTACTATCTTTCAAAAGAGAAGGAAAATGAAGACTTTAAAGATATAAAAATGCACACACTACTCATCAACACTAGATCTGTTATCCACAAAGTATGAAAGATAATCCTTCATAGGAAAATGTAAGTGTGCACAGCAACACAAATCATATGAAATTCTAAATATTTCTTGGCACAAAAAATTCTATTTTATTGTAAGGATGGGTCTTAAAACATGTAATTTTGAATATAATTTGAAAGACAAAAGCATAAAAACAAAACTGTTAATAGGCATATATACCTGTAATAATAATATAATTTTGAAAGGACACATAAATATATTCAATTTTTTAATTAAGTAAAGTCAAGTTAATACTCATACAAAGTATGAGTAGGAGATTCTTCATTTACAGATTTTTTTTTTTTGGTTGGCAAATGCAATATTACAAAATCTGATCAAACGAACCTTGGCTATCTGAATTAACTCTAAAAATTACAACTGTAAGTAGTCCACAGGATACTCTAAGTCTAAGGACACACACATACTGAAAGCAAAGGGTTATTATAATGACACATACAAAAGTGACCAAACAAAACCTGGGCTGTCTAAATTATAGTACACAAAACATAGTTTAAGACAGTTACAGGACAAAGAAGACATTTTACATTTTAAAAAACCTTTAAGAGGCAAAATAGAGAAAAGGAAACTTTCCCTAGTATCTGAATTAAGAGTAAATAGATTTGCAATGAACATCCTACCCCCAAACACACAAAGAAAACATTGAGAATGTTGAATGAAAACCAAGAATCACTGTCATCCTAGGAGACATCAATCCCCACTTACTGAAAAGGGAAATACAGTGAAGAAAAATGGTAATTGCAAAGCATAAGAATTTGAAAATATTTTGAAACTATTGTTGACTTATAGAATTCCTGTTCTTAATCACAAATGGGATATTATGCTGGATAGACCAATTTTATGTATTAAAACAAAGGTTAATAAATATTTAAGTGATAGTAATTTTGTAACTAACATGGAATAAAAATTTGAAGTCAAAAGTGATACAGATGTTCAAAAATCAAAAAAATATATATTTCAGTTGATTGAACACTCTTGGGCATGCTGTTGTTCAAGAATTGAAAGAAAACTTTAAGTAGTATAAACATATTTTAATTTTAGAGGCTCCAGGTAATATTCAAACTCCCATTGTTAATTTTTTTGCAGAGAAATCTGTCCTTTATACTGTATGAATATCCCCCAAAATGCAAAAAAAGTTAGAAGAATATTTCCCTGCTAAAAAATATACTAAAAGTTACAGCATTCAATTGTAAATGCAGACATGGAGTCAGGTAGACAGAGTTCTCAGTGAGTGTCATAATAAGCTCTCACATCAGTAGCAAATTAAAAACATTGAACACCAGTGTTATTACAATGTTATTCAACAGAGCCATCATGGGGGATGCAAATCAAATATCCCTTGAAAAGAATGGATGAGCCAATTTAGAATATAAAACTATAGAACTTTGAAGTGAAAGAATTTATTCTAATTATATATCTTACAAATGTATGTACACTAGGTTAACTGAAATATGTCACAGAAAGAATACTGCAGAATTATACAAATAGGACATCTCTAAACTAAAAAAAGAAGCTTTCTGAAAACAAGGGAATGCTTTTGGATGGGGAGACAGAAATGAGCCCTTGCTTCCTAGGAACTCATTTTTTTTTTTGAGATGTAAACTTTTTAGTGATACATTGCATAACAGTTTGAATTAATGTTACTGAATATTTAAAATTTTGGAGATAGTAAGTTTTATTTTGTGGTTTTGATTATAATGAAAATTAAAAAAACACATAAAAGATAACTGCAACTTTTTTCAAACTACATTTAAAATAATGTGGTCTTTATTTTATAAATAATAACAAACTCATCAGTATACAAATGATGGGCATGCATGTAATCTCAGCTAATAGGAAGTCTGAGGCAGGGGAATTGGAAATTCAAGACATCCTCAATAACTTAATGAGAACCTCTCTCCAAATATGAGTGAAAATGAGCTTGGGGTGTAGTTCATCATTAGAGTATCACTGCCATCAATCCCCATTACATTTACATATAGAAAACTTCAATTTCCACGTACATGGGCAGAATGAAAAGCCATCAAGATAAAATACAAAAGTCATAGACAAAAGAGGCTTAATATTTATACAAGCAAAAGCACATATAACATTTTTGGCAATTCAAACAAGAGTCATGCATATCTTAATTTGTGAAGCAATTAACTTATATGAGGAATCCCCGTCTATAACATGGATCCTACTGTACACAATGAAAAAAATAATAAAAAAAAAACAACCAACCAAACTGTAAATAACCAGAGATGTATTATTTTACAAATCCTATTATTCAACTACAACTTACACCATCTCTCAAAAGAGCAGTCTTTGTCCATCTTGACTTTCATTCCTGGCAGATAATTTCACAGAAAATCCATTACACATATTTAGAAAGAACTCTGATAAGGAAGTTTTAGTGAAAAAAAAATGTACAAATAAGATTAAAGAAACTGACTCATGATAGTAATGTATAACAATGGGCTGACCTAGATATCTCCATAAATGTGCAAAACTTTCCTGCAAATAATGGAAGAGGGGCTGGCATTGTAGAGTAGTGGTAGAGCACTTGCCTAGCACATATAATGCCCTGGGTTCGATCCTCAGCACCACATATGAATAAATGGGAAATTCATTAACAACTAAAAAATATTTTAAAAGTTATGGAAGAGCCGTCAGATAATATTGACAATAACATGGTAAGAGGAGGGTTTTGTTGTTAATTTGAATGTATGGAGACATTACTGGAGGAAAAGCAGGAGCCTAGATAATTTTAAAGCACAAAACACAGAACAGGTTCTTCTATGATAAAAAGAGAAAGAAATCAAAGCTTCTCAAAAATGTTTTCTTCTGTATAACATCTCAATCAACCTTTTTGAATTTAGGCTTCCTCCTCTACCTCAACTATGTCCTCTGCTATATGTGGGTCACAATATTTGACATCACTGCATTCCTCTAAGTCAACCATATGTCAAGTGAAGATTATATATCATGCCAACAAAGGAAAACATTAAGGATGAAAAGAAACATCATTAACATTTTCTTGTCAGCACCAAGAACTACCCCATCTTTTTTATTGAAAGCATGAATCTGAAACTCATTCTTATGGTGGAGTTCCCAAAAGATATACTTCAAGCGAAAAAAAAATTGAATAATGATAATTAGGAATTTTGAAAGAAAGTTATGCTCACCCACAAATACCAGGTTGCTGCAGGTCTCCAACATCACTTCTATGCTGGGAGCCATTAGCCAAGTAGGTATGACAATTTCCTTGCCAGCGTACCCCATGTTGCAGTGACATTGAATGTACGTGACCTTGCTCAAGGACCAAGGCAGATTAGGGTGTTCCCGGTTTTAAGATAATCGTGTTTAGGGCGTTCCCAGTTTAGGTTCCAGGTTTAAGGTTTAAGATTATTCCTGCTGGGAATAGGGCGTATCCTGCTTCCTGAGTTCCCCTTGAGTTCTCACGGGATTCAGACAGTATATTTTGGGAGATAGGAGCCCAGTGGAGGTGGATTTGGGCAGAGAACGTGGATTTGGGCAGAGAACGTGGATTTGGGCAGAGAACGTGGATTTCCCCAGAACGTGATTGTAGACGGCTGGTGTGAGTTCGGGAATAAAGAGTTGCTGTTTGAATCTACAAGCTGTGTGGTGGCTCGTGATTGTGTGCCCAGCCAGACTGCGGCATTTGTGCCCAGCCAGACTGCGGCACTTCTCTATATAAATTCTGCTGAGAAGGATCCAGGCATTCCCATTCCTCCTCAGAGAAATCAATGGCCACATCCTCGAATATCAAAGGCTCCTGAAATAAAAATTGTTAGATCAATAGAACATGGACCAAATCATTATTCAGTTTTAATTGGAATTAAGAGTTAGTAGAACTGACTGTCATGTAGGAGAGTGACTTTAATTATGTAATAAGATTCTTTCCATTATCTATTTCAGAGGAAAATACATAAGTCCAAACATAGTATGTATATTCCACATCAGAGTGAAGTGAAGGATATATACCATAATCCAAGCACTGAATAAAAGCCCAACTCCTAACTCTTCTGCCATCAGTGAATGAAATTTAGGGGACATTCCAGATGCTTATAAGACTTGTCAGAGATATTCTCATAAGGTGATTGTGCCCAAGGGAGACAAAAAAAGTGGTAAAAAAGCTTTTGAAAACAGTCTGGTAGTTATTCTCTCTGCTTTGTATCTATGAGATAGATTGAGCTCCCGAATGTAATTAGTTTCAGGTATGATCCATGACACACTCCCAATGTGTAAAATATTCATAAAATATTAACGTTTGGAGACATGTAAAGTGACACTTCCACCTCACGAAAAGACAGACTTGAAATATTTCAAGTTCTATAAGCAGTTCAACGAGTGAATAAATTTGATACAATAGAGGCCCAGACAGCAGCACATATGTGTTCAAAAGACTGAGAAAAAGAAATGGTTAATAAAAAAAGACCTTTTAATGTAATTATAATAGAAAAAAATTGTAACAATAGGTTACTTAAAACTCGTATAACCAAAGATATATAATCAAGGAATATGATGGTTTTGAGAAACACATAATAAAATTATTACTCATAAAAGAGGCACAGGACTGTCATCATCTCTGTGTGCAAAAGGAAGATGAGATTAGTAAGACACACCAGAAGTGTTCACACGGGTTTTCCACGTGTGGATGGATCCTAATTAAACATAGCTACTTTATTGCAATAATTACCTTGACACACAGCATAATCACCCCATCTACACAAATAACCAATTAAAAATCTTCAATAGCAAAGTATTTAAATATTTGAGCCAATTGGAATTGTATGGTATCAAGTTTCATGAAAGGAACAACAGCAAGACACATCAGGTTAGTAGATGATTATTGTCACTGTTCACAAAATGCAAAAAAATAAAAATCCTGACATGTTAGAATAAATATATTTTCCAAACTGTGGAGCACCCTCACTGTAACACTGTAGCCTATTGTGACTCATTCCTAAGCAGTGAGTGAGGCAATACTGGGCAGCTAACAAAATAATTCTGTAAAGTCTACACACATCAGATCCCTTTTGCAAAGAAAGGAAATGGTTAGTCTTCCAGAGTCACAATTCTCCCCAGTTAACAGACACATAGTTGGAGTCAGTTTAAAGTCCTCACCTACAATGTCCTTTAAAATTTATTTTTCTAAAAGAAAACGTGTGAATTTGTGGAAAATCAAATTGGGGTTGTGGCTTGGTGGCAGAGCACTTGCCTAGCATGTGTGAGGCACCTGGTCTGATCCTCAGCACCACATGTAAATAAAGAATAAATGTACATCAACAACTAAAAAATACTTTTAAAAAATAACATATTTTTGATACTTTGGCACAAATGTCACTAGTTCAGGTCTCAAACTTCCAGTCTTTCACATAATTCTGATGCCACTTATAAGTCCCAGAATGTCATCTACACTGCTGATCAACTTTCTGTAAATTGGGGGGCCCTACAATTACCCAACATAGAAAGGAGCATTCAATATTAAGATATTAGTTACCTAAAACTCTAATAAATGAATTAAACACAACCATGATAAAATCCTATCAACCTGTTGCACAAATATAAAAAATTGCTTCTAAAGGCTATATGGAGAAGGTAGGCATACAGCGTGGTCAACAATTCTGTAGAATAAGTTTACAGGACTGAAATATATTATTCTGAGATTTACTATGAACTTACTGTAACCCAAAAGGTGAGATATGAGGCAAGGAGTATACAAACAGATTAGTAGAAGAGAACTGAAAACCTAGAAATAAACTCAAAAAACACACAAGAGAAGTCAGGACTTCACTGGAGATGATACGATCTTTTTAATGAATTATGAACATCTTGGCATCTGTATGCAAAGAAATGAATTAGACACAGAAATTACAACTAAGATATCATCTCACTCCAATCACAATGGCAACTATTATGAAGACAAACAACAATACTCTTGGTGAGGATGTGGGGAAACATGCACAATCATACATTGCTGGTGGGAATGCAAATTGGTGTAGCCAATATGGAAAGCACTAAGATTCCTTGGAAAGTTGGGAATGGAACAACCATTTGACCTAGCTATCCCTCTTCTAGGACTGTATCCAAAGGACCTAAAAACAGCACACTTCAGGGACCACAGCCACATCAATGTTTATAGCAGCACAATTCACAATAGCTAAACTGTGGTACCAACCTAGATGCCCTTCAGTGGATGCATCAATAAAGAAAATGTGGTACATATACACCATGGAATATTACTCAGCAATAAAAAAAAATAAAATCATGATATTTTCAGGTAAATGGATGGAGTTAGAGAAGATAATGCTAAGTGAAGTTAGTCAATCCCAAAAAGATAAATGCTAAAACTTTTCTCTGATATAAAGAGGGAAATTCATAGTGGGGATGGAAAGGAGCATGGGAGAAATAGATGAAGTTTAGATAGGGCAGAGGGTGGGCGGGGAACAGAGGAGATAAGGAAGTAGGAAAGACTGTGGAATGAGACGGACATCAGTATCCTTAGTACATGTATTAAAACAAATGATATGATTCTACTTTGTGTACAACCAGAGACATGAAAAAAATGTGCTCTATTAGTATAATATTAGCTGAATTGCATTCTGCGTGATATATCAAATTAGAATAAATAAAATTTAAAAAAACTAATTTCTTTTAATCAGTATAAAAAATGAAGAAAATTACAACTGGGTACTTGCACAAGCAAGGCAACTTCCACATCCCTAGCACAAATGTACTAGGGAGCCACATCCCTAGCACAAATGTACCTCAATAATATTGGTTATTTTTTTGAAAGACTTTCTATTGTCCCTCCTTCATGTCCATTGTTTGTCCCTCCTTCTCATATTCATTGTTTTATACCATTTATTATTATTAAGATGATCTTTTCTCCTATCTAAGTAACACTATACTATTATTATTAGTTTCTTGACACAAGCTAAGAACTCCATGTGGTTGCCCACAACCTTATCCTGTTTTACTCCTATTTTTTGTAGATTTGCCTGTGTGTCAAACCCAAACCTCATTTCCCTGCTGATCAGTGTCATCAATCTCAACAGGCATTCAGTCCCAGGGGCTTTCTAGTCTCCTTACTCTTGCATTAGCCTAGAGTGGATATCCCTCATCCCCACTAGGACATCAGCCCTGCATTTGTACCTACCACACCTAGATACAAGATAGGGCTGGGAAGAAAAAACAGAGAAACAACCCAAGGACAGTAAGCGCTGTGAGAAAAGAGTAAGGTTGCCCATCTATAGGAACAAACCAAACCCTGGCACACAAGTGGCACATACAGATACCTGCATGCTATTTTCAGATTTCCCTTAAGAATATCACACATATGTGCTTATGAAAACATCCAATTTACACAATCATTGAAATTTTTTGTACCAGGAATTGAACCCAGCACTTTTCTATTGAGGCACAACCCCAGCTTTTTAAAATATTTCACTTGGAGACAGGATCTTGTTAAGTTGCTTAGGACACCACTCAACTGCTGAGGCTGGCTTTGAACTCACAATCCTCCTGCCTCACTGGAATCACAGGTGTGAGTCATCAAACTCAGTTATCATCTTTCAGTTTGATCATTGTATTACCACCTCCACTCTTTCAAAATCCAGTGCCAACAGATTTGCCACCATTTTTTATCCAAGTTCCTGAAATCATGTGAAACTGATTATATGTGCCCACATTTACATTTCTGTTACAAAATTAGCCGTCATTTTAGAAGAAAAAACTGACCTGTAGTTAAAGCACAGTATTCAAAAATGGACATAACAAATATCTATGAGATACTTTAACAATATTTAATTAAACTTCATTTTCACCTCTTGATGAAACTGTCTCCAAAATAGATCATATCTAAGGTCACAAATGACTTGCTAACAAATATGAACATGGAGACTTCATGCTTTGTATGTTATCAGGCCATTGTAGCCTGAAAGAAGAAATCAACTGCAAGAAAAAATGCAAAATAATACAAAAAAGTCAGTCTTATTAAAAACACAAAGGCAAACTATTCCCCAAATCAGTACAAGGGAAGAATAAAGATCAGAAATAAAATTAAGAAAATGGAGAATGAAAGAATAATGCAATGATGGAAGAAACAGTTTGTTCTTTGAAATGAATAAAATGGAAAAAAAGCCCTTAGACAAGCAAATCAAAAAGAAGGTTGAATTTTTAAAACCAGAGGGAAAAGAGGAGCTCTTACCAAAGAAACCAATGTAATTCAGAGAATTATCAGGGACTATTGTCAAATATTCCAGGGACTACTGGAATATTGAAGTGCATTGGAAAATCTATAAGAAATGATTAAATGCATAAGTGTATATAATCCACCAAAATTGAAGCAGGTAGATTGACAAACCCAAAATAAAAATAAAAAGTGGGACTGGTGTTATGGCTCAGTGGTAGAGCACTTGCCTAGCATATGTGAGGCCTTGGGTTCAATCCTCAGCAACACAGTAAAAAATGAATTTTAAAAATAATAAAGGTCTTTCACCTATAGCACAAAAATTAAAACCAAGAATCAACAAATGGGATAGATTCATACTAATGTTTTTTTTTTTTTTTTTTTTCTCAGCAAAAGAAATAATCTGAGGTGAACAGGGAGCCTACATCCTGGAACATTTTTTTTTACCTCTCACACATCACATAGAGCTCTACTCTCTAGTGTATATATAAAGAGCTCAACAAGATAATTACCAAAAAAATAAAAAATAAATAAATGGGCCAAGGACCTGAACAGACATTTCTAAGAGGATATACAATCAATCAATATATGGAAAAATGCTCATCATCTCTAGCAATCAGATAAATGCAAATCAACACTACTCTAAGGTACCATCTCACTCCAGTCAGAATGCTAGCTATTATGAAGACAAAGAGTAAGTGTTGGTGAGGATGTGAGGAAAAGTTACACTCATACATTACTGGTGGTATTGCAAACTAGTGTGGCCAATTTGGAAAGCAGTATGGATATTTTTTTGGAAAATTGGTAATGGAACCACCATTTGACCCAGCTATCCCTCTTCTTGGACTATACCTAATGGACCTAAAAAGAGCATACTACAGGACCACAGCCACATCAATGTTTATAACAGCACAATTCACAATAGCTAAACTGTAGAACCCACCTAGATGTCCTTCAGGGTATGAATGGATAAAAAAAAAAGTGGCATTTATACACAATGAAATATTATTCAGCACTAAAAAAGAACAAAATCATGGTGTTTGCAGGTAAATGGATGGCATTGAAGATAATGGTAAGTGAAGTTAGCCACCCCCCAAAAAAAAAATGCTAAATGTTTTCTCTGATATAAGGGGGGTGACTCAAATTTGGTTGGGGTGAAGATTATCTCTAGTTAGGGAATAGTGATGGGAGGGAAAGGGAGGGAGAAAGGGAATAGCAAGGATGGTGGATGGTCATCATTATACAAAATGCATGTATGAAGATTTGAATTTGATGTCAGCATACCTTATATGCAAACAGAGATATGATAAATTGTGTTATAAATGTGTATTAAGAATTGTAATGCAAAAAAATCAAGAGCTCATGTATAATGGCATAATTTGCTGTGAACATACTTTATATACAGAGTTATGAAAAATTGTGTTGTGAATGGATAATTATGTAATACATTCCACTATTGTCATGTAGAAAATAAATAATAAAGGTCCTCCTAAAGAGACCTACAGGATTTCCTTCAGTTGATTATTGACAAAGGTTCCAAAGTATGGAGAGAAGAAATCCTCTTTAAGAAGTTATGCTGGGAAAATGGAATATTCATAGGTCAATGTCAACTGGATTGAAGACCAGAGAATACACCCCAGGACTTTAAAATTGATAAAATAAAACCTAAGGGAAGCACTGGAGTGGGCAGTTGTGGGGAGCCACTCTGAGCTCCTGTAGCCTCTTCACTTGGCCCTGAGCCCAGGGTATTCTGGTTTGGCTTTGCAAGCGATTTGGTGGCTCCTCCCACTTAATGCATTATGCAGAACAGGGACCTCAGTCTTTGCTGGCCAGGGAGGCTGCTCTGGTGGCCCTGGAGTTGGGCATCACCCATTGGGCCTGGACAGCCCACCTCCTACCTTAAGTGGCCAAAGAACATTCTATGGAAAAACCTTTGCTGTTCCCCCATGTAAATAAACCAAACCTGGGTTCTCATGCTCTCCTTCCAGTGTGGAAACTTGACCCCTAAGACCCATCCCATCTCCACTTTCTACAGTTACTTCCTGTGTCATGTGGCTTTGATGCCTTCCTTTGCTTAGCTTTATCTTACAGCCACCTCACTCCACGCAGGGGAACACAGCTGCCATTGCCTGTGAGGGCCATGGTGAGAGGCAGTGACCATCTAAAAATACTCATAGCACAGCAAATAATACAAGGACCAATACTGGTTATGGCTATGCACAGCAAAGGGGAAAATAACAGCATAAAGAGACAACATACTGAAAGAGAATTTTTTGTCATTTACTATTCTAGCAAATGATTAATATATGAAATATCTATATCTATATATCTGAAATATCTCTCTCTGAAATCTGTCACCCTCTCTCTGAAATCTCTCTCTGAAATCTCTCTCTGAAATCTCTCTCTCTGAAATCTCTCTCTCTGAAATCTCTCTCTCTCTCTCTATCTCTCTCTCTCTGAAATCTCTCTCTCTGAAATCTCTCTATCTTCCCCTCTCGGAAATCTCCCTCCCCCTCTCGGAAATCTCCCTCTGAAATCTATCTATCTATCTCTCTCTGAAATCTCTTCCTCTGAAATCTCTCCCTCTCTGTCTGACATCTCTCCCTCTCTGAAATCTCTCTCTGAAATATATCTATCTCTCTCTGAAATGTGTCTCTCTCTGAAATCTCTCTCTCTCTCTCTCTCTCTCTCTCTCTCTCTCTCTCTCTGACATCTCTCTCTGAAATCCCTCTATCTTCCCCTCTCGGAAATCTCCCTCTGAAATCTATCTATCTATCTCTGAAATCTCTCCCTCTGAAATCTCTCCCTCTCTGTCTGAAATCTCTCCCTCTCTGTCTGAAATCTCTCCCTCTCTGAAATCTCTCTCTGAAATGTGTCTCTCTCTGAAATCTCTCTCTGTCTCTCTGAAATTTCTCTCACTCTCTCTGAAGTATCTCCCTCTCTCTTAAATCTCTCTCCCTCTCTCTGAAGCATCTCCCTCCCTCTCTCTGAAGCATCTCCCTCCCTCTCTCTGAAGTATCTCCCTCCCTCTCTCTGAAGTATCTCCCTCCCTTTCTCTGAAACTTCTCTCCCTCTCTCTCCCTCTCTCTCTGAAACCTCTCTCCCTCTGTCTCCCTCTGTCTCCCTCTCCCTCTATCTCTGTCTCTCTGTCTGTCTCTCTCTGTCTCTGTTTCTCTCACATTCTCTCTGTCTCTGTCTCTCTCTGTCTCTCTCACACTCTTTCTGTCTCTGTCTCTCACTCTCTATGTCTCTCTCACAATGTGTCTCTGTCTATCACACTCTCTCTGTCTCTCTCACACACTCTCTCACTCTGTCTCTCTCTCACACACTCTGTCTCTGTCTCTCTCTCTCTCTCTCTCTCTCCTCACACTCTCTGTAACACTCTCTGTCACTCTCTCTGTCACACTCTCTCTCACTCTCTCTCACACACTCTCTCTCACTCTCTTTCTCACTCACTCTCTGTCTCTCTCTTACACTCTCACTCTGTCTCTCTGTCTCTCTTTCACACTCTCACACACACTCTCTGTATGTCTCTGTCTCTCTGTCTCTGTCTTTGTCTCTCTATGTCTCTGTCTGTCTTTCTGTCTCTCTCACACTCTCTATCTCTCTGTCTCTCTCACACTCTCTCTGTCTCTCTCCATCTCTGTCTCTGTGTGTGTCTCTCTGTCTCTCTGTCTCTGTGTGTATCTCTCTCTCTGTCACACTCTCACTCTCTATCTCTGTCACACACACTCTCTCACTTTCTGTCTCTGTCTCTGTCACACTCTCACTCTGTCTGTCTCTGCCACACTATCTCTGTCTCTGTCTGTCACACTCACACTCTCTCTGTCTCTGTCACACTCTCTCACTCTGTCTCTCTCTGTCACACTCACACTCTGTCTCTCTCTGTCACACTCACACTCTGTCTGTCACACACACTCTCTCTGTCTCTGTCACACTCACATTCTCTCTCTGTCACACTCTCTGCCTCTGTCTGGGTCTCTATCACACTCACACTCTCTCTGTCACACTCACACTCTCTCTGTATCTGTCTCTCACTCTCTCTCTCTTTTATACTCTGTCTCTGTCTCTCATTCTCTGTCTCTGTCCCTCTCACACTGTCTCTGTCTCACTCTCTGTCTCTGTCTCACACTCTCTCTGTATCTCTCTCTGTCACTCTCTCTGTCTCTGTCTTTGTCTCTCTGTCACTCTCTCTGTCTCTCTCACTCTCTGTCACTCTCTCTATCTCTCTAACTTTCTGGAACTCTCTCTGTCACTCTCTCTGTCTCTCTCACTCTCTCTGTCTCTCTATCGGTCACTCTCTCTGTCTCTCTAACTTTCTTGCTCTCTCTCTGTCACTCTCTCTGTGTCTCTGTCACTCTGTCACTCTGTCTCTCACATTCTCTCTCTGTCTCTCACACTCTCTGTTTCTGTCTCTCTGTCTCTCTCTGTCTCTCACACTGTCTCTCTGTGTCTTTCACACTCTCTGTCTCTCTCTGGGTCTCTCACACTCTCTCTGTATCTCTCTCTGTCACTCTCTGCCTCTGTCTTTGTCTCTCTGTCACTATCGCTCTGTCACTCTCTCTGTGTCTCTCTCTCTGTCACTCTCTCTGTCTCTCTAACTTTCTGGCTCTCTCTCTGTCACTCTCTCTCTGTCTCTCTCTGTCACTCTGTCTCTCTGTCTCTCACACTCTGTCTCTCCCTGTCTCTGTCTCTGTCTCTCACACTCTGTCTCTCTCTGTCTCTCACACTCTCTCCATCTCTCACACTCTCTGTCTCTGCCTCACACTCTGTCTCTGCCTCTATCTCACATTCTCTGTCTCTCTCACACTCTCTCTGTCTCTGCCTCACACTCTCTCTCTGTCTCACAATCTCTGTCTGCCTCTGTCTCTGTCTCTCTCTGTCTCTCAAACACTCTCTCTGTCTCTCTCACTCTCTCTGTCTCTCTGTCTCACACTCTCTGTCTCTCTCTGTCTCACACTGTCTCTGTCTCACACTGTCTCTGTCTCTCTCTGTCTCACACTCTCTCTCACACTCTATCTCTGTCTCTCTCACACACTATCTATCTCTCTCTGAAATGTCTCTCTCTCCAATTTCTCTCTTTTTCTCTCTCTCTCCAATCTCTGTCTGTCTCTGTGTGTCAAATCTCTGTGTCTTTCTCTCAAATCTCTCTCTCTCTGAAATGTATTCCTCTCTGAAAATCTGTCTGTCTCTGAAATATCTCTCACTCTGTTTCTCTGAAATGTCTCTGAAATGTTTCCCTCTGAAATGTCTCTGTACCTCTCATTTCTCTATCTAATATCTGGCTCTCTGTCAAATCTGTCTCACTCTCAAATATCTCTGTCTCTCTCTCTCAAATCTCTGTCTCTCTCTGTCTCTCTCACATCTCTGACTCTCTCTCTCTCTCATCTCTGTCTCTCTCTCACATCTCTCTGTCTCTCACATCTCCCTCTCTCAAAGCTCCATCTCTCACTCTTTCTCTTTCTCAAATAGCTCTATCTGTCTCTCTGACACACACTCACACACTCTGACACACACACTCTCACACAGACTCTGAAATGTCTATATTTAAGAAATCAACATGAAAATAAAATACAAATTAACCCATTCAACACTTGGACCAAAAAAACAAACAAACAGAAGCTTCTCAAAGAAGTTAAAATGGCCAAAAATTTTGTGAAACTATTTCAACATCTTTAGGCATCTCAGAAATGCAAATCAACTCTCTCCTGAGATTTTGCCTCAGTGTAGTCAGAACAGCCATCATCTGGAGTAAAAACCACCACAAGTGCTGGCAAGAATGTAGGGAAAAGGAAACCCTTATATAATGTGTGTGGGAGTGAACTGGTACAGCCAGAATGGAAATCACTATGAGATTTTCTTAGAAAACTAGAAACTGAAATTATATGATACAACTAATCTATGAGATCACTCCTCAGTATATATTTCAAACAATTAAAGACACCACAGACTAACCATTCCCATGTTTACTACCACATGATTTACAATGGCTAAGTTATGAGATCTAGCCAGAAGTGCATTAACTGATGAAGGGATAAAGACAATGTGTTATCCATACACAATGGAGATTTATCCAACCACAAAGAGAAAAGTCAACTGTTTGTAAGAAAATGGATGCAATTTGGGAGCAGTATGTTAACTCCAATAAGCCAGACTTACAACAATTAGTGTTGTATGTTTAATCTCATAGGTGGAATGAATAGAAAAGAAAAAAGGCATCTTTAGAAAATAGAAGATAAAACATTAAGATAAAGGAAGGGAATCAGTGAGGGCCAAGAGATACTGAGGAGTGAAATTAATCTCAATGTAATGTGCTTCTAAGAACATGCTGCAATTGAAACTAACACATTGCATAATTAACAGGAAATGGAACAATGTTTACACATTCCACTGACTACTGTTGCTTTTGCCTCGTTTGTGATTTCTATTTCCAGGTGGTAATGCAAAATTGAAAGGCACAAAAACTTGACAGATGGATTGAAGAGCCAAGGCACTGGACTTTCCCGATGCCAGAAAATATCACTTTTATTTATTTTTCCTGTCCAGTTCCATAAAGTGCAATTAAATGAGATGGTATTATGTGTAATATATGAGGTTTCCCCGAAAGGTTCTTGTATGAAATTGTGCAAGACTTCTCAGATGTGAAATGGTTAGATTATGAGCACAACAAACAAATCCACTGATATGCATCAACTGGGTGATATAATTAGGAAGATGGGTTGTGTCTGGAGGAAGTAGTTTCCTGGGGTCTCCCTTTGGAGTTTATGTAAAGTCCCTGTTTAATGGCATCCTCTCTTGGCTCTGTGGCAGTCATGTTCTCAGCAGATTTCCCTTGTCACGCCCTTCCATCCTGATGCTCTGCCTCAACTGTGACCCAAAGCTACTGTGTTAGTGACTGGAATGAACCTCTAAAACCATGATGAGCCAAAATAAAAGTTTCCTCCCTTCAAGTTGTTCTTCTCAAGTTCTTTAGTCACAGTGATTCTAAGCTACCTCAAAGCAGGGGTTCTGAGTAAGAAACTATTTATTTAATTAGTGAAATAAATTTAAAGGGTGAATCTGGCTTCCTGTGAGATGTAGTAAATTATATTTACTACATTTGTTATGAAACAAATCATGTTCCAAATGGAGAAAAAATAGGATACAAACTGGAAAATTCTTAGTAGTAACTAGTTTAGGGAGAATGCCACTAATGAGGACCTAAAATAATTTCCACAGTATAGTGGATGAAAATGTATACTTAAAAATAGTGGTCAGATTCTGAGTTTTGTAGGGGTAGAGAATTTCCAAAAACAATGCACCTACACATGAAACTTAAAAAAAATGATTAAAAAATGTAAATAAATTAAAAATATTTTTTTCTTAGCCCATCAGAGGAATGATATCACAAGACAACCTGGCATTTTGAAGATAAGGGATTTTTGAAAACAGGCTATGTATCTTTGATTTCTCCCTGAAAACTGTATAAACTAATAAAGTTATATCAATATTTTTGAGCCAGTCCAGAAATATATATATATATATATATATATATATATATATATATATATATATATATATATATCTGGGTGAGTAAAACTGAAATCCTTGAGCCCAGCATGTGTATGTTCCCCACGACCATCCATGCTATTCCTCAGGAATCACAGAACATGTGTCAAGAAAAATGGGGTGATACTTTAAGAATGTTTCCAACGTGGTGCTGATGTTAAGACCACTACTGACTGCTAGATCTATGGAGTAATCTCTTACATATTTCCTATAGCATTAAAAATAATCCTTACCTGCAAAGAAATAGCACCAAACCTAGGCCAAATGACACTTGGAGAAAACTCACTATAGGTGAGGATGTGAGAAAAAGGCCATTGCCTGGATCCCTGCAAACTTCCAATTCCCACCAAATAACCTAAAACTTTAATGTACAAAACACTGTTTAAAATACACTTCCGCTCGTGGGTCTGGGGTGTTGTTACTCTATAGGTTTGTAGTGCTCTTGTAGGGTTCCAAGATCCCTCCTTGGTGGGGAAGGACAATATTAACTGATCCAAATATCAATAATATATTGCCTATGAAAAAATTGTTGTTATTAAGACATTTACAGTTTAGCTTCAATGTACAAAAATGTTGAATTCAATTATTATCTAATTATAATAGTAGTTAAAATACAGGAGGTTAAATAGTCAAATTTGAGGGGGGAAGAAAAATGAAAGAAGAAAAAACAAAAAGGGCTATACAATATCTGTATATTATATTATACAGATGACTCAGTCCTCCTATTTCATGCAAAGTTCCTGGTTTCACATATGTTGGGGATGTGAGGGTGGGAGGATAGAGGGGTAGAAAAGAAAACAAAAATACTCGAAAGAAGAAACCAGGGTTGTTGCTAGTATTAGAGATCCATTTCTTTTCTGTTTGTCTTCTCATCCAATAGATGAGGTTGTCTGTTTTAAGCTGGTGTCTCTGGGTTGTGTATGTAACCAGGGTGGGAAGTCTGTTCCTGGTGTAGGGTGTCTGGAAGCGAGTAGTGCTCCCGCCAGTCCCTGCAGAGAGATTGCAGATAAAAGGGTCTCTTTTTGGGACCACTCATCTGACTTGAGCATCCAGTATTGTCTCCCACTTTTGCCTGGAGAATTCCCAGCTCCTGATCTCTCTGTAGGGCTCCAAACTTTATTCCCATCCCCTCTCATTTAGCAGTTCCCCACTGTGGGACCTCTCACAACCAGGCTCACAAAAGGTCGGTGTGCCCTGGTCACACTGAACAGCTGCCCAACTGGCAGACCCACAGAGCTGGAAAGGAAGACACACGAGCAACATGAAAAGACAAGAAAAGAAAGTACCCCAACCAATCAAGACAATGTATCATTAAAATCATTGGCAGCCAGAGCAGAAAAAATGGCAGAGGAAAGATTTCAGAATATACATGATTAAAATGTTCTGTGACCTCAAGGAAGATATAAGAGAGCAGATACAAGCAGTGAAAGGTCACTTTGACAAGGAGCTACATAAACAACTCCAAGAAGCAAAAGATCACCTCAACAGGGAGATAGAAGTTCTAGAATCAAACCAAACAGAGATCCTTGAAATGAAACAGACAATAAACCAAATTAAAAGCTCAAATTACAGCATTACCAACAGAGTAGACCACTTGGAAGAGACAACATCAGACAATGAATATAAAATAAATAACCTTGAAAAGAACATGGACCACACAGTGATAATGGCAAAAAAACATGAGAACACTCAAACAAATATGGGATAGCATAAAAAGAAAAAAAAAAATAAGAGTTATCAGGATAGAGGAAAGTCATAGAGTCCAAACAAAAGGAATGAACAATCTGTCCAGTGAAATGATACCAGAAATCTTTCCAAACATGAAGAACTGGAAATCCAAATTCAAGGAGCTTACAGGACACCAAAGGAACAAAATCACAACAGATCCACACCAAGGCACAGTAAAATAAAAATGCCCAAATACAGAATAAGGAGAGAATATTCAAAGCTCCAAGAGAAAGAAATTGTATTACATATAGGGGAAAACCAATTAGGATAACAAAATTTTCAGCACAGACCCTGAAAGATAAAAAATCCTGAAACAACATATATCAAGCTCTGAAAGATAATGGGTGCCAACCAAGAATCCTTGTATCCAGCAAAATTAACCTTCAGATTTGAAATAAAAACCTTCCACAATAAACAGAAGTTAAAACAACTTATAGCTAGAAAATTGGCACTACAAAACATACTTCACAAAATATTCCATGAAGAGGAAATGAAAAACAACAATGAAAATCAGCTGAGGGAAGTAGTACCCTAAAGAAAAAAAACTAATCAAAGTAGAAAAATCAAGTCAAGTTAAACAAAAATACAGAAATATCTCTGGAAATACAAACATGTCTCAATAATAACCCTGAATTCTAATGGCTTAAAATCACCAAACAAAATACATAGGCTAGCAGACTGGATTAAAAAAAAGAGACCCAACAATATGCTGCCTACAGGAGACTCATCTGACAGGAAAAGACATACACTGACTAAAGGTGAAAGGTTGGGAAAAATCATGCCACTCACATGGACTGCAGAAGCAAGCAGGAGTGTCCATACTCAGACTTCAAGCCAAAATTAATCAAAAGGGATAAAGAAGGACAATATATACTGCTCAAGGGAATCATATTTATGATTGTTATGTCTTGTTGGTGTATAAGTGCCCCTAAACAATGGTGCAGCTATGTTCAAACAAACTCTTCAAGTTCAAGAATCAACTTGACCAAAACACAATAATGTTGGGTGACTTTAACACACATCTGTCCCCACTGGACAGGTGTTTCAAACAAAAGTTGAATAAAGAAACTATAGAGCTTAATAACACAATCAATAACTTAGACTTAACTGACATATATAGAATATTTCAACCTGTATCAAGTGCATACACATTCTTCTCAGCAGCACATGGATTCTTCTCAGCAGCACATGGATCCTTCTCAAAAATAGACCATATACTATGCCACAGGGCAACTCTTAGCAAATAAAAAAGTAGAGATACTGCCATGCATTTTATCAGACCATAATGGGATGAAATTGGAAATGACAAAATTAAAAATAATAATTTTGCCAACACCTAGAGATTAAAAAAAAAACAAAAACAAAAAACAATATGCTACTGAATGAACCATGGGTTACAGAAGACACAAGGAGGAGATTACAAAATTCTTAGAGGTAAACAAGAACAAGACACAACATAGCAAAATCTTTCAAACACTATGAAAGCTATACTAAGAGGAAAATTCATTGCATAGAGTTCATTCCTTAAAAGAAGAAAAAGTCAACAAATAAATGATATCACACTGCATCTCAAAGTCCTAGAAAAAGAAGAACAAACCAACAGTAAAAGCAGTAAAGGGCAAGAAATAATTAAAATCAGAGCTGAAATCAAAGAAATCAAAACAAAGCAATTGAAAAATTGACAATAATAAGTTGGTTCTTTTAAAAAATAAATAAAATTGACAGACCCTTAGGCTTGTTAATAAAGAGAAGGAGATATAGAGCCCAAATTACTCGCATACATGATGAAAAAGGCAATATCACAACAGACACTACAGAAATACAGAGGATAATTACAAATTATTTTGAAAACATATACTCCAATAAAATAGAAGACATTGAAGGCATCGACAAATTTCTTAATTCGTATGATTTCCCAGATTGAATCAGGAAGACATACCCAATTTAAACAGACCAATATCAAGTGAGGAAATAGAAGCAGACATCAGAAGCTTACCAACCAAGAAAAGCCCAGGGCCAGATGGATACACAGCCGAGTTCTACAAGTTCTTTAAAGAAGAACTAATACCAATATGCTTCAATTTATTTCAGAAAATAGAAAATGAGGGAGTACTTCTAAACTCATTCTATGAAGCCAATATCACCCTTATCCCAAAACCAGGCAAGGACACAAAGAAAGAAAACTTTTGACCGGTATCTCTAATGAATGTATATGCAAAAATTCTCAACAAAATTCTGGCAAATAGAATTTAAAAACTTATCAAAAAGATTGTGTAGGATGATCAAGTGGGATTCATCCCAGGAATGCAAGGTTGGTTCAAAATAGAGAAATCAATAAATGTAATTCATCACATCAATAGACTTAAAAATAAGAATCATATGAACATCTCAATAAATGCAGAAAAAGCATTTGACAAAATACAGCACCCTTTTATGTTCAAAACACTAGAAAACCAATGGATAACAGAAACATATCTCAACATCTTAAAGGCTATCTATGCTAAGCTCAGGCCAACATAATTCTAAATGGAGAAAAATTAAAGGCATTCCCTCTAAAAACTGGAAAAATACAGGGCTGCCCTCTTTCACCACTTCTTTCAACATAGTTCTTGAAACACTGGCCAGAGCAATTAGACAGATGAAAGAAATTAAAGGGATACAATATAGAAAAGAACTTAAACTAGCACTATTTGCCAACCATATGATTCAATACCTAGAAGACCCAAAAGCTCCACCAGAAAACTTCTAGAACTAATAAATGAATTCAGCAAAGTAGCAGGTTATAAAATCAACACCCATAAATCAAAGGCATTTGTGTATATCAGTGACAAATCCTCTGACAAGGAAGTGAGGAAAACTACCCCATTTACAATAATCTCAAAAAAATTACTTGGGAATCAACTTAAGAGATGAATGATCTATTCAATGGAAACTACAGAAACCTAAAGAGAGAAATCAAATAAGACCTTAGAAGATGGAAAGATCTACCTTGTTCTTGGATAGGCAGAGTTACTATTATTAAAATGACCATACTACCAAAAGCACTATACAAGTTCAATGCAATTCTGATCAAAATACCAATGGCATTCCTCAAGGAAATAGAAAAATCACTAATGAAATTCATATGAGAAAAAAAATAAGAGACCAAGAATAGCTAAAGCAATTCTAAGAAGGAACATCAGTATACCAGAAGCAGGTGGCATCAGTATACCAGAATGTAAACTATACTACAAAGCAATAGTAACAAAACAGCATGGTATTGGTACCAAAACAGACTGGTAGACCAATGGTATGGAATAGAGAACACAGAGCCTAACCCACAAAATTACAATTATCTTATATTAGACAAAGCTGCCAAAAACATGCACTGGAGAAAGGATAGCATCTTCAACAAATGGTGCTGGGAAAACTGGAATTCCATATACAAAAATGAAATTAAACCCCTATCGCTCACCACGCACAAAACTCAAAGTGGATCAAGGACCTAGGAATTAAACCACAGACTCTACATCTAATACAACGAAAAGTAGGCCCTAATCTGCATCATGTGGGATTCGGCCCCAGCTTTCTTAATAAAACTCTTATAGAACAAGAATTAAAACCGAGAATCAACAAATGGAATGGAATCCAACTAAAAAGTTTCTTCTCAGCAAAAGAAAAAATCTGTGATGTGAACAGAGAGCCTACATCCTGGGAGCCAATTTTTACCCCTCACGCATAAGAGCACTAACCTCTAGAGTATATAAAGAACTCAAAAAGCCAAGCATTAAAAACAAAACAAAACAAAACAAATAACCCAATAAAAAAAAATTGGCCAAGGACCTGAACAGACACTTCTCAGAAGGGGATATACAATCAATCAACAAATATATGGAAAAAGGTTTATCATCTCTAGCAACTACAGAAATGCAAATCAAAACTACTCTAAGATATCATCTCACTCCAGCAAGAATAGCAGCTATTATGAAGACAAGCAACAGTAAGTGTTGGGGAGGATGTGGAGGAAAAGGCACATTCATACATTGCTGATAGGGCTGCAAATTAGTGCAGCCAATATGGAAAGCAGTATGGAGATTCCTTGGAAAAGCAGGAATGGAACCACCATTGACCCAGCTATCCCACTCCTCAGTTTATTCCTGAAAGTTTAAAAACAGCATAATACAGGGACACAGCCACATCAATGTTTACAGCAGCACAATTCACAATAGCTAAACTGTGGAGCCAAACTACATTCCATTCAGTGGATGAATGGATTAAAAATGTGTGGGATATATATATATATATATATATATATATATATATATATATATATATATATATACATACATATACATACACACACACACACACACACACACACAACGGAGTTTTACTCAGCAATAAAAGAGAATGAAATCATGGCATTTTCAGGTAAATGGATGGCATTGGAGAAGATAATGCTAAGTGAAGTTAGCCAACCCCTCAAAAACAAATGCTGAATGTTTTCTGACATGAGGAGGCTGATTCAAAATGGGGTAGGGAGCGGGAACATGGGAGAAATAGACGAATTCTAGATAGGTAACAGGGATAGGAGGGAAAAAGAGGGCACAGGGGGTTATCAAGGATGGTGGAATATGATGTACATCATCATCACCATCCAAAGTACATGTATGAAGACATGAATTGGTGACAACATACTTTTTATAGAACCATAGATATGAAAAATTGTGCTGTATACATGTAATAAGAATTGTAATTCATTCTGCTGTGATTTATTTAAAAAAATCAATAAAAATAAAATAAATACACTTCAGCCTATGTGAGGATCAAGAAAGAATCTTTTCAACCACTCACCAAGACATTAAATTGCATTATTGTTCTAGAGGTCAGCTGCATGAAGAGCAGGGATATATGTGAATTTCAATAATGATACCTACTGGGATATACTTGGGTGAAATACGAGGCAGAACATCTATGGTAGGAAAGGTGCAGAAAATCTGGGAGGAAGAAAGCAATCGAAATTCCCTCAAGCTCAGCATGTAGTAGCTGTGATGACAAATGTCAATCCCAGCCCAATTCTTCCTAGGTTAACACAGACCCTCACTTCATGAATGGGGATTACTGCTCATCAGCAGTTTAAGAAATGAAAGAATGATCAAAACTCATCATTGGAGAAAATGCCCATTTACTAAGGAACAGCTTTGCATATTTATAGAGCTGGGGGTGGTTTGACAGTTATGAGAGTTTAATTGTTGAACGGTTTGACAGTTGGCATGGGGTGCTTTCTGATTGGTGGGTAAGGATCATGTGAGCCAGCAAGGCTAGTCTGATAGGTGGGTAAGGATCATGTAAGCCAGCAAGACTAGTCTGATTGGTGGGTAAGGATCATGTGAGCCCTGCAGGGCTCACCATTGGACCGCTCTTCTTGGGGGAAGGGGAAGTTAGTCTTTGGAGACAGGGAGACTGCCAACAAGAAATATTTACCAAATTTAATATCCTACACAATGTATTTTGCTTACAATGTACATTTTTATTTAAAAGATCACAATTTTTTACTTTAATATTGAGTTATTTATTTTTTTGCATTTTTATGATTTTTAGGGTAAGCTGGGTAATTTTTACAAAATGACTTTTGGATTTTGGCTTAATTATATTGAATTTGCAGACCCACTATGAAATATTGTGGTTTTAACAAAAATCAAACTTTTGATCATTGGATATTATCTGTTTTCCAATTTTGTTTCCATATTTTTGTGTGTGTGTGTTTTACTTTCACCTTTACATTGCAGTGAACAGTTCTTAATACTTTCATTTTAAATTATTTTTTCCTATATTTGTGAATGAATTTATGCCTCGATTTTAACACTGCCCATTGCTAGTGTATATAATTTACATGACTTAATGTTGACCATTTAACCTATGACATTATTGAACCAATTTAAGTCTTATGTTTCATTAGTGCATGGAAATTGCTTAGAAACATAGAAATAAAGGAATCATCTGCATATGCTGACTTTTGATGTATAAAATCCTATTCAATGTTCTCAGAACAATATTTAGAAGTCAGAAAACCACACTTTATTTCTTTTTTCTAAAATTAAATTGTGAAACACTTAGAGTCTCACTATTAAATAAGAAAACAGTTCATATCTGTCCTTTAGTGGATAGAAAAAGAATTTGTCTCTGGTCTTAATTGGCCATAGGTTTTATAGTAATTTGGTAAGTTATCTGGCAAAAACTTTTATCTATGAAAATGATTTTTTGGAAACTGACCATATTGTCCCTCTTGGTCATGAAGTCCAATCTTTCTTTTTGTTGTTATTCTCAGTTTGCTAGGGGTTTGAATATCTGGGTCAACATCTATAAAAAGATGGTCTGCAATTTGTAATCCTATGGTGTGTTATCTGGTAATTCTGGCCTCACAGAAAGAATTAGTCCATTTTCTTCTATTTTTAGATGTAATCATGAATCACTGTTACTAATCACTTATTACATGTTTGGTAGAAATGAACTGTGAAGGCGTCTTTTTAAAATATGATTACTGTTTGGTTTTTTGATGGGTTGATTTTTGGAGCTGGGTTTTTGCCAGGTTGGCCTCACATTCCTTAGCCCAAATCCTCCTCCTGCTGTAGCCTCACAGGTACCTGGGAACTGTGGAATGGCTCCCATATCAGGTTTTCAACTTCTCAAAAATATTTGCAATTAAGTTAAATGTTGATTTGTAGGATTATTTTATATTTCTTCACATCTTGGTCTACTAATGTATTCTATTGATTCCTGAGATAAATTTCAAAGTTCATGATTATCTAGCAATTTATCTACATTTGGTTGTTTTCCAGGCTCGAAACCTTCTTGGCAATTAAGATGGAATGATGAGCAAGTATAATGTGGGGAAATGAGAACCTGGCATTTTGTGAATTGACCAATGTCTCAGGATGCCCTGTGCATGATGGAGAGTGTGCACCCATAATACTGTGAGACAAATGAAGCAGAAAACTAAATTATCATTTTATTTAGCCTAGTAAGTGACTTGAGTCACTTTTATATGTACTTACACACTTGCTTAATTTTTAGGGCAGAATCTAAGTATTTTACCATATTTAAATTAGGTTATTAAAGTTTTTTTTTTTTTGTGAGGTGTTTAAGTTAACACCAAACAAAAACAACCCCCCCAAAAAGCAATCCTTGTACCTTCCTTAGATATTCTTTTTCTTTTTTCTCTATTCCTCTTCTTCCACCCTCACATCCAACATTTGTAAAACCAAGAACTTCTCATGGATTAGGCTACTGAGGTCTGGGAGGTCTGAATACAATACTACAGTTGTGTTGTATATTTTTTATCTTCTATTTCTACATTTTTAATTTATTTTTATGCTTGTTTTTTGTTCTCTGTACTGTCTTCCCATCTACATGTCTCCTCAAAATCACTTTCTCTCTTTTCTCCTGCTACTATCCAACTTCATTGGATTTCTCTTTCATCCTTCCTAAGATCTAATAACTCTGTATCCTCACCTCCTAACCCCTCAACATCTCATCCTACACCCCATTCCTGGTTCTCTCTTTGTCTACACTAGAAACTGCAGATCCTTTTGCAAACATACTGTTTATATTGTAGATAATGATTGAACTCGCCTTTTCTGTATATTGTGACAAAGCCATAAATATCTTAATAAGAGCTATTTGGTTTAAGGCTGCATATTGTTTGTATTGGGAATTGTGAATACCAATCTTCCACTTAAGGAAGAGGTTTTGGAACCCGTTAGGGACACTATAAGCCTATAGGGTAAAAACTGTAACCCCTTCTAGCTCTGTTTTCAAGGTAAGATGCATGAACAACATGAAAAACCAAGGGAAGAATGTGCCTCAAACAAAGATACTACATTATTGGAATCCATGGCCAGAATAGCAGAAGAAATTACAGAGAAGGAGTGGAGGAGGTACATCACAACAGATCTACACCAAGGCACATTATACTGAAAATGCCTAGCATACAGAATAATAATGAATTTTTAAAGCCACAGAGAAAGGAATAAGATTACTTATGTGGAAAACCAATTAGGATGTGTGCTGACTTCTCATCTGAGACCCTACAAAGGATCTTGTTGCTACAAGATCCTGCAACAAGATATATGAAGCTCTATGAGAAAATGGATGCCAACCAAGAATCATATCCAGCTAAATTAAACTTTAGATTTCAATTTAGATGTTATTCTTATGACAAAATAAAAAACTTCCATGATACACAATAGTTAAAAGAATTTACAGCTAGAAAGCCTGCACTACAGAACATCCTTGGCAAAATATTCCTTGAGGAGGAAATGAAAAACAATTAAAGTAAGAAAATGGAGGTATCACTCTAAAGGAAAAACCTATCAAAGAGAAATCAAATTAAGTAAAATACCAAAAATAAACAAAAATGACTGTGAATACAAATCTTATCTCAAAAAAACCCTGAATGATAATTTCTAAAACTCCACAATCAAAAGACAGACTGGCAGATTGAATAAAAAAAAGAAGACCCAACAATATGCTGCCTTCCACAGACTCATTTCACAGGAAAAGACATCCACAAACTGAAGGTGAAAGGTTGGGGAAAATATTACCACTCATATGGAATGTGGAAGCAAGAAAGGGTTTCCATCATTATGTCAAATAATGTGGACTTAAGTGAAAGTTAATAAAAAGGGATAAAGAAGGACACTACATACTGCTTAAGGGAACCACACACCAACAAGGCATAACAATTAGAAATATACATGCCCCAAACAATGGAGCATCTATGTTCAAACAAACTCTTCTCAAGTTCAAGAGTCAAATAATTCTGGGTGACTTTAACAAATTTATTTCACCCCTAAATAGATCTTCCAAATAAAAGCCAAACTATAGAGCTCAAAATACCATCAATAATTATATTTCACTAACATATATAGAATACTTCATCCTTCAAGAAGCAAAGACTCTTTCTTCTCAGCAGCAAATGGATTCTCTAAAAAGAGCATATATTATGCCACAAAGCAACTCTTAGCAAATACAAAAAAGTGAAGACACTACGCTACATTCTATCAGATCATAATGTAATGAAAGTAGAAATCAATGATAAAAATAAAAGCTACTTCAACACCTGGAGACCAAATAATATGCTAGTAAATGAACAATGGGTTGCAGAAGACATCAAAGAGGAGATTGAAAATTCTTAGAGGTGAATGAAAATACAGATACAACATATCAAAATCTCTGGGGCACTATGAAAGCATTACTAAGGAAAGTTCATTGCATGGAGTTCATTCCTTAAAAAAATAAAAAAGTCAACAAATAAATGACCTAAAATTATATCTCAAAGACCTACATGGAAAAAAAAATCACCACCCAAAGCAGTAAAAGACAGAAAACAATTAAAATCAGAGTTGAAATCAATGAAACTGAAACAAAAGAAGCAATTTAAAAACTGACAAACTGACTGGGAATGGAACCACCATTCGACCCAGCTATTCCTCTCCTCAGTCTAAACCCAAAGGACTTAAAATTAGCATACTACAGGGACACAGACACATCAATGTTTATAGCAGCACAATTCACAACAGCTAAACTGTGGAGCAAACCTAGATGCCAATTCAGTGGATAAAATGGATAAAAAATGTGGCATATATACACAATGGAATATTATTCAGCAGTAAAAGAGAATAAAATCATGATATTTGCAGGTAAATGGATGGCATTGGAGAAGATACTGCTAAGTGAAGTTAACCAATCCCAAAAACAAATGCAGAATTTTTTCCTGATATAAAGAGGCTGACTATAGTGGGGTAGGGAGGGGGAGCATGGGAGGAATAGATGAATTCTAGATAGGGCAGAGGGGAGGGAGGGAAAGGGAGGGGAAAGGGTTTAGCAAGGATGGTGGAATGTGATGGACATCATTATCCAAAGTACATGTATGAAGACTTGAATTGTGTGTCAGCATACATTATATACAAACACAGATACAAAAATTGTGATGTATATGTATGTATTAAGATTTATAATGCAATAAAAGAGAATAGCATTATGATAGATTAGGTAGAGCGAAGTGGAAGGGGGGGAAGGCAGGGGATGTGGGGATAAGAAAGATAGTAGATTGAAACTGACATTTTTACTTTATATATGTATGTGGCTGTATGACCAATGTGATTCTACAATATGTATACTCAGAGAAGTGAGAAATTATATCCCATCTATGTATGATATATCAAAGTATACAAGTGCATTCTACTCTCATGGATAACTAACTAAAAGAAATTTCTTTTAAAATAAAGACCCCAGTAGAGCCAATGGTGCAAGTCCACAAAGGCTGGAGAATCACCCATTCAAGAAGCTTGGAGCATAAGTCAGTGACTGCTTCTCTTGCTTTTTTTCCCAAACCAAACCAAATCAAAATATATATGTTCATTACAGGTATTCCCCATGCTTTCTGACTCACCCTTCTGGAAGCACACTCACAGATACCTGCAGAGATCTTCCATACCAATTACCTAGGTATCTCAATCCACTCAAATTGACAGTTGACATTAACCACTTCAACAATTGAAGGAAATGGAATCCATTTTTAGGAATGTCTACACTCCTAAGTTAACTGCAACACTATCCACAACCTAAATTTCCATCAAAACATAACTCAGTAAGAAGAGCCTATAGTTTATCATAGATAATAAAGGGAGATTTATCATTGTGTTTCCACACAGACATATCACTACACATATATAACCTTTTCAGTTTTTTTGCAATTATCTTGAGAGAAGATATTTTAAGGTGCAGAGGGTCTCACCAACAAGCAGAACTGGCTCATCTGTTGCTGCTCACAGTAATTAATTAACTCCTACCTTAAATATATCCATTTAAAACCACTTCTATTTCATACCTTATTTTGTAAACCAAAAATGCGAGAAAGCAGGAAACACAAGTAAGTTGCAATACCCTTTGACAAAGGCAGATACTGGTGAGAATATCAGGAAAACTATTCCCTACAAGTCAGAAACCAAGACAACAAGACCATAGTCTGCCACAAACACATTGCCAGGCAAGGAGATGAGAGATTCACCAGCCATCAAACTTCCTGTTCTCAATTTAGAAGAAGACAGATTCAGGAAATAAATCCACCCATCTCCAAAAGAAATGTGCCTTCACACCTCACAATTTTTTTTTAAATGTCACATTTAGCTTAAGAATATTTCTTATGGCATAAGTTATGAGACAGCCTAAACAAAAGAGGGGCTATGTCCTCAGGGTAGAATATCATTCACATCTCTGATGAATTGCAAATTAGGAGAAAAGCATGAAATAGTAAATACTTCATGTTGGAGTTGTCTGCCCAAGGTCTTGCTGTTTTTTGTTTGTTTGTTTATTGTTGTTGTTGTTTGTTTCATTTTTAACAATAAGCTGGTAACCTTCAACCATATTTTGGAAAAGATTTGCACCACTTTGACAAAAACTACCCTGCTTTACCAACTGTCACATTAGCATGAGCATTTGGTCACATGGTTAATTTAAATTGCAGAAAATAGGGAGAAATCCAAGATGTGGGCTAGAGGGAGGCTGCATGCTGTGTGACCTAAGATTAAGATTAAAGCAGTGGAAATACTGTTTCTGAGAGTTCTTAGAGGACCCCTGACTGCTTCTCCAATGCAGGAATCCTGGCAAAAAAGCCCACACAGTTCCTCTAGCCACCGTGCACAAGGAGGTCCACAAGCATGGGCAACCACACAGGACTCCTAGCTGCCCACCATGCAGGAATCCTGGTGGTCACTGCCCTGGAGGATCCCCAGTACCACTCCTGTGTAGAGCCCCATTACCAACGTGGGACACCCCTAGTTGCATCCATCTTGGGACACTGCACATCTGCCATAGTCTCCTACATGTGATGGCCTGCACCTGGGGACACTGGACAATGTCTGGAGATAGCTGCCACTCACAACACTGCATGCCACAGAGCTGGATCCCAGAACATGCCACCCAATGCCACCATCAGGCCAGACACAAACAACACCCTATCCCTGAAATCAGTTGTGTCCAACTTGGAACAACTTTGTTGCCATCTTCAGTTAGGGCAAATCCCAGCTTGGGAGACAGGCTGGGGCCTAGAAGCAATATCAAGGTAATTATAGTCCCCAAATCCCCCCTTCTCCCCAGGAGCCACTAACCCCACACACTGCTTGCAGCCACATGACCAGTCCATAGCTTACAGAGCTTGGTACTCATCTGCACCACAGCTCTCCACAACAGGTGTGCAGCCCCCAGGTCACACCCACAAAACCTCTGGGGAGAGAGGTTATTGATTGGGAAGTAGAAATGGAGGGCTGAGTGAGAGTTCAGAGACTAAATAAGAGGCCAGGAATTGTGAGGTCTCCAGGTGGGCCCCAAAGGAGATCCTTAGGGTACAGTCTCCCATGGGGACTGGCAAGTGCTACACACCAATTCCAGGAACTCCACCCGCAATACCAACACTCCCACCCTAATAACTTTCACCATCCTGAGGATGGAGACACCAGCAAACAGAAAACCCAAACAAATAGGTGAGAAAAAAAGCAGGAAAAATACTGAACTCCAAAAAAAAGAAAAAACAATCATGTATCTTCCTTTGATAATTTTTCCCCTCCTTTGTCTCTCTCTTCTCCCGCCCTCACATCCCCAAAATTTTTAAAACCAAGAACTTTTCATAGATTAGGTTACTGAGGTCTGGGAGGCCTGAATAGTATATTACAGTTTTGTTGTATATTCTTTTATCTCCTATTTCTACATTTTTCATTTCTTAAATTTTCTGGTTGTTTTTTTGTATTCTCTCTACTGTCTTCATACTTGTCTCCCCAAAATCACTTCCTCTCTTTTCTCATACTACTATCAAACTTCTTTTCATTCCTCTTTCACTCTTCCTATGATCTATTAACTCTATATCCTCACCATCCACCTCCTTAACTTTTCATCCTACCCTATTCCTGGATCTCTTTGTCCACCACTAGAAACTGCAGACCCTTTTGCAAACCTACTGTTTATATTGTAGATAATAATTGAACTCACCATTTCTGTGTATTATGACAAAGTCATAACATCTTAATAGCAGCTATTTGGTTTAAGGCTGCATATCATTTCTATTGGGACCTGTGTGTATTAATTCCCCCTTAAAGGAGAGGTATTGGAACCCTGCAGGGACACTATAAGCTTCCAGGGTAAAAACTGTAACACCTTGAAAACACAGAGCTAGAAGGTAAGATACATGAACAACATGAGAAACTAAGGGAAGAAAGTGCCCCAAACAAAGATGCTACATTATTGGAATCCATGGCCAGAACAGCAGGAGAAATGATAGAGGAGGAGTTGAGGACATACATAATTAAAGTGTTCTCAGAATTAAGGGTTATGCAAGAGAGCAAGTACAGGCAAGCAAAGGATTATTTTGACAAAGAGATATATAAGCAAATACAGGAAGCAAAAGATTACTTCAATAAAAAGACAGGTTCTGGAAAAAGCAAACAGAAATCCTTGAAATCAATAATAAAACAAATTAAAAACTCAATAGGAAGCATCTCCATCAAAATAGATCACTTCGAAGACTGAACCTCAGACAATTAAGACAAAATATATAATCCTGAAAATAAAGTTGACCATAGTGAAGATGATAATAAACCATCAGCAGAAAATTCAAGAATTATGGAATAACATGAAAAGACCAAATTTAACAATTATTGGAATAGATGAAGGCATAGAGTTCCAAACTGAATAAATGGGCAATCTATTAAATGAAATCATACTGGAAAAAATTCCGAACATGAAGATTGAATTGAAAAATCTAATATATGAAGCTTACAGGATGTCAAGTGTACAAAATCACAAGAGATACACAACAAGGCACATCATAATGAAAATGCCAAGCATACAGAATAAGGAGAAAATTTTCAAAGCCACAAGATAAAGGAATCAGATTACATAAGGGGGAAACCAATTAGGGTCTCCACTGATTCCTCAACCAAGACTCTGAAAGCTGGAAGATCATGCAACAACATAAACTGAGCTCTTAAAAAAATTGATGCCAACCAAGAATCATATCCAGTAAAATTAAACTTTACATTTTGATTTTGATATGTTATTTTTATGACAAAATAAAAACCTTCCATGATTCACAAAAGTTAAAAGAAATTATAACTAGGACACCTGCACTATAGAACATCCTTGGCAAATTATTCCATGAGGATAAAATGAAAAACAGTGAAAATCAGAAGAGGGAGGTTTCACTCTAAAGTGAAAACCTATCAAATAGAAACCAAGCCATGTTAACTACCAAAAATAAACAAAAACAACTGGGAATATAAATCATGTTTCAATAATAACCCTGAATGTTAATTTCTAAAACTCAGCAATCAAAAGACATAGATGGGAAGATTGAATGAAAACAAAAGAAGGCCCAACAATATGCTGCCTTCTGGAGACTCATCTCATAGAAAAAGGCACCCACAGACTGAAGATGAAAGGTTGGAAAAAATACAACTCATCTGGACTGCAGAAGCAAGCAGGGGTTTCCATTCTTATATCACATAATGTGGACTTCAAGTGAAAGTTAATCAAAAGGAATAAAGTAGGACATTTCATACTGCTTAAGGGAACCATATACCAAGAAGACATAACAATTTTGAATATACATGCCCTAAACAATGGAGCATCAAAGTTGAGCAAATAAACTCTTATGTTCAAGAGTCAAATAGACCACAGCACAATAATTCTGGGTGATTTTAACACATCTCTTTCACCTCTGGATAGATCTTCCAAACAAAAGCCAAACACAAAAACAGAAACTATGGAACAATAATACAATCAATAACTTAGATTTAAATAGATATCCATATATATCCATATATATCTATATATATCTATATATATATATATATATATATATATATATATCCATATATATCCATATATATCCATATATATCCATATATATATATATCCATATATATCCATATATATCCATATATATATATATCCATATATATCCATATATATATATATATATATATATATATCCATATATATCCATATATATCCATATATATATATATATATATATATCCCCATATATATCCATATATCCATATATATCCATATATATATCCATATATATCCATATATATCCATATATATATATATCTCCATATATATCCATATATATATATATATATATATATATCCATATATATCCATATATATATATATATATATCCATATATATCCATATATATATATATATATCCATATATATCCATATATATATCCAT
>NW_026694195.1:0-157500 GCF_021218885.2 Marmota monax | reverse complement strand
ATAAGGAGAGAATTTTAAAAGCCACAAGAGAATAGAATCAGATTACATATAGGGGGAAACCAATTAGGATCTCTGCTGATTTCTCAATGGAGACCTTGTAAACTAGAAGATCCGGAAACAACATTAATCAAGCTCTGAAAGAAAATGGGTGCCAACAAAGAATCTTGTATCCATCAAAATTAAGCTTTAGATTTGAAGATGAAATAAAAATCTCCTACAATAAACAAAAGAAAAAAGAACTTATAGCTAGAAAATTAGCACTACAAAACATTCTTGGCAAAATATTCCATGAAGAGGAAATTAGAAACAACAATGAAACTCAGCAGAGAGAGGCAATACCCTAAAGGAAAAAACAATTAAAGAGGAAAGTCAGATTAAATAACAAAAATACAGAAATAGGGCTGGAAATACAAACCATGTCTCAATAATAACACTGGATGTTAATGGCTTAAACTCACCAAAAGACACAGGCTACCAGACTGGATTTAAAAAAAAAAGATGCAACAATATGCTTCCTACAGGAGATCATTTACAGGAAAAGACATACCAGACTAAAGGTGAAAGGTTGGGAAAAATCATACCACTCACATGGACAGCAGAAGGAAGCAGGGGTTTCCATTCTCATATGAAATAAAGTAGACTTCAAGCCAAGGTTAATCAAAAGGAATAAAGATGGACATTACATATTGCTCAAGGGCACCACACACCAACAAGACAAAACAATCATTAATATATATGCCCCCAAAAATGGTGCAGCTATGTTCATCAAACAAACTCTTCTCAAGTTCAAGAGTCAAACTGACTACAATACAATGTTCTTGGGTGACTTTAACTCACCTCTCTCACCACTGGACAGATCTTCCAAACAAAAGTTGAATAAAGAAACTATAGAGCTCAATAACACAATCAATAACTTAGACGTAACTGACATAAATAGAATATTTCAACATGCATCAATTTGATACACTTTCTTCTCAGCATCACATGGATCCTTCTCTAAAATACACCATATAATGTGCTACAAAGCAACTCTTAGCAAACACAAATAAGTAAAGAGACTACCATGCATTTTATCAGATCATAATGGAATAAAAAACAAAATAAAAAATAAAAATTTCTCCATCACCTGGATACTAAACAATATGCTACTGAATGAACAATGTGTTACAGAAGACCTCTAGGAGGAAATTAAAATAAATTCTTAGAGTTAAATGAGAACACATACACAACATATCAAAATCTTGTGGACACTATGAAATCAGTACTAAGAGGAAAAATCATTGAATGGAGTTCATTCCTTAAAATAAAAAAAAAATCAAGAAATAAATGGGGACATTATATTCATTTGCAAACCTAGATATTATCCTGAGCCAACCTTTAATATGAAAGTCAAGAATGTAATCCCTGGGGCTGGGGCTCAGTGGTAGGGCACCTGCCTAGCACATGAAGCCCTGCATTGCATCCTCAGCACTACACAAAAATAAATATAAAAAATAAAGATATTGTGTCCATCTACAACTAAAGAAAACAAAAAAGCCCACAATCCCTGGCAGGCATTGTGGTAACACACACATGTAACCCCAGCTGCTTGGGAAGCCAAGTCTGGAGTGTCACAACTTTGAGTCAAGCCTCACTAAATTGGCAAGACCATATCTCAAATAAAAATAAAACCAGGATTATAGGTGTGTTTTACAAGTGAGCTCTAGGTTCTATCATCATCACCACAGGGGGATATTTTTAATTCCTGTCTTGTCTTCTTTCTATGAACTTAAAGTCCTCACAAACAAGGAGGTGTCTTAGGGATGATGCTATATTTTCTAAAAACAACCCATGTGAAATGTTCAAGTGTTCACATCTTTTGAAAAATTCCCAAGCATTTTGATTTTGATATTATGGTCATTAGAACTGTCTCTTTAATTTTATGTTTGCTATTTGTTTTCTTAGGCACATAAACAACTGATTGATCTTGAATTTTGTTATTGTTATGAGCTCATCTGTCGCTTCTAACAGTACTTAATGAACTCCTACCTTAAAAATATCCACTTTAAAATCACTTCTATCTCATACCTCATTTTGAAAGACTTGTAGTCTTTGAGACAGCAAGAAACACAAGTAATTTGCAATACCCCTTTGATAAAGGCAAAGATACTGGTGAAAATCTCAGCAAAACTCTATTCTCTACAAGCCAGAAACCAAGAGAACAAGACCATAGTCTGCCACAAACACTTTAACAGGTACAGGAGATGAGAGATACCCCAGCCAGCAAACTTCCTGTTATCAATTTAGACAAAGACAGAATCAGGAAAAAAAATCCACCCATTTTTAAACTAAAAACAAGAGTTATCAGGAAACCTATATGAGTATCAGACTTCCTCTTGTTTAGATCAGGGTTTTTCATTGCAAATTTTTAAAAATGTCACATTTAGCTTCAGAGTATTTCTTATGTCATAAGTTATGAGACATAGTCTTAAAAAGGGTGGGGTATTTCCTCAGGGTAGAATATCATTCACATTTTAAATTAGTTGCAATTAAGGAAAGAAGCATGGAATATTAATAATTCAGCTTGGAGTTGTCTGCCCAAGGACTTGCTCTTAAACACACACACACACACACACACACACACACACACACACACACAACAATATTATAGTAACCTTCAACCATATTTTGGAAAAGATTTGCACAACTTTGACAACCACGACCCAGCTTTATCAACTGTCACATTAGCATGAGCATTTGGTCACATGGTTAATTTAAATTGCAGAAAACAGGGAGAAATTCAAGTTGTGGGCTAGAGGGAGACTGCATGCTGTGTTGCTCTGTGACCTAAGTTTGAAGCAGTGGAAATACTGTTTCTCTGAGAGTTCTTAGAGGACCTCTAACCACTGCTCCCATGCAGGAATGCCAGCCACAAAGCCCACACAGGTCCTCCAGCTACCGTGCCCAAACAGGACCAGCAGCATCAGCACCCACACAGGACTCCTAGCTGCCCACCCATGTAGGAATCCTAGGGGCCATTGGCCCACAGGATCCCCACCCATCACTCCTGTGTGGACTGTCATTACCAACGTGGGGATCCCCCAGTTGCCTCCATCTTGGAACACTGCAACCACTGCCATAGTCCCCTACATGTGGTAGCCTACACCTGGGGACACTGGACAGGGTCTGGATACAGCTGCCAGCCACAACACTGCATGCCACAGAGCTTGATCTTAACATGTCGCCCAATGCCTCCACCTAGCGCAACACAACTGATACCCCCATCTTCTGAGAGCAGCCACCTCCAACTTGGGACACCTTTGTCACCATCATTAGATAGGGCAACTCCCAGCTTGGGACAGAGACTGGTGCCTACAAGCAATATCAAGGTACCTATACTTCCCAAATACCCCTGTCCCTAGGAGCCGCTAACCCGGCACAGTGCCTGTGGCCACATGGCCAATCCATAGCTTGCAAAGCCTGGTCCTGATCTGCTCCACAGCTCTCCATGACAGGTGTGCAGCCCCCAGATCACAGCCCATAAGACTTCTGGAGAGAGAGGTTTCTAACTAGGAAGTAGAAAGGGAGGGGCACGTGAGACAGAGTTCAGAGACTAAATTAGAGACTAGGAATTCTGAGGTCTCCAGGTGGGCCCCAGACCAGAACCTTGGGGTGCAGTCTCCCATGGGGACTGGCAAGTGCTACACCCCATTTCTAAGAATGCCACCCCCAAGACCAACCCTCCCACTCTAATAACCTTCACCATTCTGAGGGAGGAGATACCAGCAAACACCATACAACCCTAACTCTGTCTATGGCATTGGCTTTTAAACAGCATGTTCCTGACATCATGCAGCTAGTAGACTGTTTTATATCATGGTACCTAATAAGCAGGAAAAATTCTGAATTCCAACAAAAATTATCATTTTATCTTTGAGATTCTTTTTCTCTTTTCTCTCTCCCTCTTCTTTCCCCTTCACATTCCCAACATTTGTAAAAACCAATAACTTCTCATGGATTAGGCCTTTGAGGTCTGAATCATATATTAAAGTTGTGTTGTATATTCTTTTATCTCCTATTTCTACATTTTTTTATTTCTTGATTTTTATGTTTTTTTGTCTGCTCTACTGTCTTCCCACTTACATGTTTTCCCCAAATCACTTTCTCTCTTCTCTTGTTAGTATCCAACTTCATTCTTATTTCACTCTTCCTAAGACTTAATAACTCTATATCCTCACCTCCTACACCCTCAACATCTCATCCTGCACCAAACCCCTGTCTCTCTTTGTCCACACCAGAAACTTCAGACCCTTTTGCAAACCTATTGTTTATATTATAGGTAAAGATTTCTGTATATTGTGACAAAACCATAAACACCTTAATAACAGCTATTTGGTTTAAGGCTGCATATTTTTTTGTATTGGGATCTGAGAATATTGAACTTCCACTTAAAGGATATGTATTGGAACCCATTGGGGACACTATAAGCCTACAGGATAAAAACTGTAACACCTTGAAAACCCAGAGCAAGAAGGGAAGACACATGAACAACATGAGAAACCAAGGGAAGAATGTGCCCCAAACAAAGATGCTCCATTATTAGGATCCATGCTCAAAACAGCAGAAGAAATGATACAGAAGTAGTGAAGGGGTATAATTTTCTTTGAATTAAAGGATGATGTAAGACAGCAAAATCAGACAGCAAAGCATTATTTTGATGAAGATATACATAAGCAAATACAGGAAGCAAAATATTCCTTCAATAAGGAGATAGAGATTCTGGACAAACAACAACAAAAAAAGAGAACAGAAATACTTGAAATAAAGGAAACAAAAAAACAAATTAAAAACTCAGTAGAAAGCATCTCCAACATAATAGATCATTGGAAAACAGAACCTCAGACAATGAAGACAAAATATATAATCTTGAAAAACGAAGTTGACCACAGTGAAGTTGGTAAGAAACCACGAGCAGAGGTTTCAAGAATTATGGGTAACATGAAAAGACCAAATTTAACAATTATTGGGCTAGAGGAAGGCAGAGCGGTACAAATCAAAGGAATAAACAATCTACTCAATGGAATGATATCAGAAAAATTTCCAAACATGAAGAGTGAGTTGGAAAATCAAACATAAGAGGCGTACAGGATGCCAAATGTACAAAATCACAACATATCCATACCAAGACACATTATAATGAAAATGCCCTACATACAGAATAGAGAATTTTAAAAGCCACAAGAGAAAGGAATCAGATTACATATAGGGGAAACCAATTAGGATCTCTGCCGATTTCTCAACCCAGACCCTGAAAATTACAAGATCCGGCAACAACATAAACCAAGCTCTATAAGAAAATGGATGCCAATTAAGAATCATATCTGGTCTGGGGATGTGGCTCAAGCAGTAGCGCGCTCGCCTGGCATGCATGTGGCCCGGGTTCGATCCTCAGCACCACATACAAACAAAGATGTTGTGTCCACCAAAAACTATAAAAGAAATATTAAAATTCTCTCTCTCTCTCTCTCTCTCTCTCTCTCTCTCTCTCTCTCTCTCCCTCCCTCCCTTAAAAAAGAATCATATCCAGCTAAATTAAACTTTATATTTCAATTTAGATGTTATTTTTAAGACAAAATAAAAACCTTCCATGATACACAAAAGTTAAAAGAATTTACAGCTAGAAAGCCTGCACTACAGAACATCCTTGGCAAAATATTCCATGTGGAGTAAATGAAAAACAATTAAAATCAGAAAAGGGAGGTATAATTCTAAAGGAAAAACCTATCAAACAGAAAACAAGTTAAATACTAAAAATAAACAAAAACAACTGGGAATACAAATCATGTCTCAATAATAACCCTGAATGTTAAGTTCTAAAACTCAGCAATCAAAAGACTGGCAGATTGGATGAAAAAAAAAAAGACCCAACAATATGCTGCCTCCAAGAGACTCATCTCATAGGAACAGATATCCACAGACTGAAGGTGAAAGGTTGGGAAAAATCATACCATACACATGGACTGCAGAAACAAGCAGGGGTTTCCATCCTTGTATCAAACAATGCGAATTTCAAGGGAAAGTTAATCAAAAGGGATAAAGAAGGATATTACATACTGCTCAAGGGAACCATACACCAATAAAACATAACAATTATAAATATATATGCCCCAAACAATGGAGCATTTATGTTGAGCAAACAAACTCTTCACAATTTCAAGAGTCAAATAGACCACAACACAATAATTATGTGTGACTTTAACACACCTCTTTTACCAATCATAGATCTTCTAAACAAAAGCTAAATAGAGAAACTATAGAGCTCAGTAATACAATCAATAACTTAGACTTAAATGATACATACAGAATATTTTATCCTTCAACAAGTGAATACACTTTCTTCAAAGCAGCACATGGATACTTCTCTAAAACAGACTATATACTATACCGCAGGGCAACTCTTAGCAAATATAAAACAGAGATACTACCACACATTTTATCAGATCATAATGGAAAGAAATTATAAATCAATGATAAAAATAGAAGCTACTCCAACACCTGGAGACTAAACAATATGCTATTGAATGAACAATGAGTTGCAGACATCAAGACATCAAAGAGGAGATTGAAAAATTCTTGGAGGTGAATGAGAATAGTGATAAAACATGTCAAAATCTCTAGGACACTATGAAAGCAGTACTAAGAGGAAAGTTCATTGCATGGAGTTTATTCCTTAAAAGAAGACAAGGTCAACAAATAAATGACCTAACATTACATCTCAAAGCCCTAGAAAAAGAACAAATCAACACCAAAAGCAGAAGACAGGAAATAATTAAAAATCAGAGCTGAAATCAATGAAATTGAAACAAAAGAATCAATTAAAAATTTGACAAAATGAAAAGTCGGCTCTTTGAAAATATAAATACATTTGATAAACCCTTATCCATGCTAATGTAGAGAAGGAGAGAAAAAACTCCAATTATTAAAATCCATGATGAAAAAATAAATATCACCATGAACACTACAGAAATACAGAAGATAATTAGAAATTATTTTGGAAATTTGTACTCCAATAAAACAGAAAATATTGAAGACATCAACAAATGTCTAGAAACATATGATTTAGATAAACTTGAGTTAGGATGATATATATGAGATATATATATATATATATATATATATATATATATATATATATATATATATATATAATTTAAACAGATCATTTTCAAGCAATGAAATGGAAGATACCATCAAAACCCTACCAACCAAAAAAAGCCCAGGACTAAATTAATACAAGACCTGCAAAGAGAACTAACACCAACAATTGTGAAATTATTCCATGAAATATAAAGAGAGAGAGAACACTTACAAACTTATTCTATGAGGCCAAAGTCACCCTGATTCTAAAACCAGGCAAAGACACAACGAAAGGAAACTTCAGACCAATCTCTCTAATGAACATAGATGCAAAAATTCTGAATTAAAATACTGGCAAAATAAATACAAAAACATATCAAAAAGATAGTGCACCACAATCAAGTGGGGCTCATCCCAGGGATGCAAGGTTTGTTCAACATACAGAAATCAATAAAGTTAATTCATCACATCAATAAACTTAATGATAAGAATCATAATCACCTCAATGGATGCAGAAAAAGCATTTGACAAAATACAGCACCTTTACATGTTCAAAACACTAGAAAAACTTGGGATAACAGAAACATATCTCAACATCATAAAGGCTATCTACACTAAGCCCCAGGCCAACATCATTCTAGATGGAGAAAAATTGAAGGCATTGCCTCTAAATTCTGGAACAAAACAGGGATGCCGTCTTTCACCACTTCTATTCAACATAGTTCTTGAAACACTGGCCAGAGCAATTAGATAGATGAAAGAAATTAAAAGAATAACTATAGAAAAAGAAGAACTCAAACTATCACTATTTGCTGATTACATGATTCTATACCTAGAAGATCCAAAAAATTCCACCAGAAAACTACTAAAACTAATAAATGAATTCATCAAAGTAGCAGGTTACAAAATCAACACCCATACATCAAAGGCAATCTGTATATCAGTGGCAAATCCTCTGAAAGGGAAACTAGGAAAAACTACCTCTTTCACAATAAACTAAAACAAAACAAAACAAACTTGGGAATCAACTTAATGAAAGAGGTGAAAGCCCTCTACAATTAAAACAACAGAACACTAATGTAATTAAAGATGACTTCAGAAGATGGAAAGATAGATTTTGCACTTGGATAGGCAGAACTAATATTATCAAAATGACCATACTTCCAAAATCACTATTCAGATTTAATGCAATTCTGATCAAAATCTCAATAGCATTCCTCATAGAAATATAAAAGGCAATGATGTAATTAATCCCAGAAAAATAAAGAGACCCAGAATAGCTAAAACAGTCCTTAGTAGAAGAGTAAAGCAGAGGACATCATTTTACCAGACCTTAAACATACTACACAGCAATAGTAACAGAAACAGCATGATATTGGCACCAAAACAGAGACTAACCACATAAATACAGTAATCTCATAGTAGACAAAGGTACCAAAACATGCATTAGAGAAAAGATAGCCTCTTCAACAAATGGTGCTAGGAAAACTGGAAATCCATATGCAGCAAAATAAAATTATGTCCCTATCTCTCACCAAGCACAAAACTCAACATCAAGTAGATCAAGGACCTAGGAATTAAACCCAGAGACCCTGAACCTAAGAGAAGAAAAATATCCAAATCTTCATCATGTTGGATTAGGCCCCTTAGTAAGACTCCTATAGCATAAGAATTAAAACCAAGAATCAATAAGTGAATGGATTCAAACTGAACAGCTTCTCTGCAAAAGAAACAATCAGTGAAGTGAAGAGACAGCCTACATCCTGGGAGCAAATTGATGTGGACACACATCAGATACAGCACTCATCTCTAGGGTATATGAAGAACTCAATCTTGAGACAAAAAAAAAAAAACAATCAATAAATAGGCCAAGGAATTGAACAAGCACTTCTCAGAATATGATATAAAATTGAGCAACACCAAACTCCTGAAATTATTCCATGAAATAGAAAAAGAAGGAACACTTACAAACTCATTCTATAAGAACAATATCACCTTGATTCTAAAATCAGACAAAGACTTCAAAGAAAGAAAACTTCAGACCAATATCTCTAAAAAACAGATGCAAAAATATCTGAATAAATGTCTGGCAAATCAAATACAAAAACATATCAAAAGATCATTCACCATGATCAAGTGAGATTCACCCCAGGGATGCAAGGTTGGTTCAACAAACAGAAATCAATAAATGCAATTCATCACATCAGTAGATTTAAAGATAAAAATCATATGATCATCTCAATAGATGCAGAAAAGCATTTGACAAAATACAGCACCCCTTCATGTTCAAAACACTAGAAAAACTAGGGATAACAGGACTGTATCTCAACATCATAAAGGCTCTCTATGTTAAGCCCCAGGCCAACATCATTCTAAAGGGAGAAAAATTGAAGGCATCCCCCTCTAAAATCTGGAGAAAGACAGGGATGACCTCTCTCACCAATTCAATTCAACATAGTTCTTGAAACACTGGCCAGAGCAATTACATGAAAGAAATTAAAGGAGTAAATATAGGAAAAGAAGAACTTAAACTAGCACTATTTCGTGATGATACAATTCTGTACTTTGAAGACCCAAAAACCTCCACTAGAAAACTTCTAGTACTAGAATTCCACAAAGTAGCAGTATATAAAATCAACACCCACTAATCAAAGGCATTTCTGTATATCAGTGACAAATCATCTGAGGGAGAAATGAGAAAAACTACCATATTCACAGTATCCTCAAAAAAAAAAAGATACTTGGGAATCTACAAAAAAGGTGAAAGGTCTATACAATGAAAACTATGGAACACTAAAGAGAAATCAAAGACCATAGAAGATGGAAAGATTCAACTTGATCTTGAATAGGCAGAACTAATATTGTCAAAATGACCATATTACCTAGGTACTATACAGATTTAATGCAATTCTGATCAAAATCCCAATGGCATTCCTCATGGAAATAGAAAAAGCAATCATGAAATTCATATGGAAAAATAAGGACCCAGAATAGCTAAAGAAATTCTGAGCAGGAAAAGTGAAGCAGGAGTGATCACTATAGCAGACCTTAAACTATACTACAGAGTAATAGTAACAAAAATAGCATAGTATTGGCACCAAAACAGGCTGGTAGACCAATGGTGCAGAACAGAGGACACAGAGACCAACCCAGAAAATTAGAACTACCTTATATTAGACAAAGGGGCCCAAAAATTGCACTGGAGAAAGGCTAGCATCTTCAAAAAATGGTGCTGGGAAGACTGGAAAACCATATGCAACAAAATGAAATTGAACACCTCTCTCTCACCATGCACAAAACTCAACTCAAAGTGGATCAAGGACCTAGGAATCAAACCAGAGACTGTATCTAGCAGAAGCAAAAGTAGGCCCTAATCTTCATCATGTGGGATTATGCCACAACTTCCTTAATAAGACTATTATAGCACAAGAATTAAAACCAAGAATCAACAAATGGGATGGATTCAAACTAAAAAGATTTTTATATTAAAAAAAAAAAAACAATAGAATAGAGAGCCTACTTCCTGGGAGCAAATCTTTACCCCTCACACATCAGATAGAGCACTAATCTCTAGGGTATATAAAGAACTCAAAAATCTTAACACCAAAAAACAAATAACCCAATCAATAAATGGGCCAAGGACCTGAACAGACATTTCCCAGAAGAGGATATACATCTCAATCAATCAAAAAATATATGAAAAATGCTCATCATCTCTAACAGTTAGAGAAATGCAAATCAAAACCACTGTAAGATATCATCTCACTCTAGTCAGAATGGCAGCTATTATGAAGAAAAACAACAGCAAGAGGTGGTGAGGATGTGGGGGGAAAAGGCACACTCATACATTGCTGGTGGGACTGCAAATTGGTGCAGCCATATGGAAAGCATTATGGAGATTCCTTGGAAATCTGGGAATGGAACCAGCTATTCCTCTTCTCAGACTTTACCCAAAGGAAAACAGCACACTACAGGGACACATCCACATCAATGTTTATAGAAGCACAATTCACAATAGCTAAACTGTGGAGCCAACCTAGATACCCTTAGGTGGATTAATGGATTAAAAAAAATGTGGCATGTATACACAATGGAATATTACTCAGCACTAAAAGAGAATAAAATCATGGCATTTGCCAGTAGATTGATGGAGTTGGAAAATATTATGTTAAGTGAAGTTAGCCAATCCCAAAAAAACAAATGCCAAATATTTTCTTTGATATGTGGGGGTGACTCACAGTGGGGTAGGGAAGAAGAGCATGGGAGGACTAGATTAATACTAGATATGGAAGTGGGGTGGGAGCGAAATGGATGGGGAAGGGGATTAGCAAGGATGGTGGAATGTGATGGTTATCTTTATACAATGATATGATCTACATAATTATTCAAAAGACATGTATGAAGACTTGAATTGTGTGTCAACATACCTTATATACAAAGAGAGATGAAAAATTGTGGTATTTATGTGTATTAAGAATTGTAATGCAGAAAGAATTGTGTACATGTATAATGGCATAAATTGACATGAATATACTTTATATACAGAGATATGAAAAATTGTGCTGTATGTGTGTAATAAGGATTCTAAGGCATTCAACTGTTATCATGTATTTGAAAATAGTAAAATAATATATCTAAAAATTAAATCATGACCTTAAAAACATCCTAAAAAAGAAAAAGAAAGAAATTGTGAGATAAGATACATGTGGTGCTACACAACTGATATATGCAGTGGTCGAGAGGCTAAGGCAGGGGGATCACAATTGTGAAGCTGACCCCAGCAACTGAGTGAAACCCTGCCTAAACTTAAAAAAAAAAGTAGGCAATAGTAATTTTAAAATATTAAGAAAAAATTTAAAAGTTTAAAAATTTTAAATAAAATTTAAAAACAGCTGAGGATATAGTTCAATAATAGGACACCCTGGAAATTTCATCCAGAAATAACCATTTCTGGCAATCAGCCACATTTTGTTTGCCATACAGCATACAGTTTGACCAATACTATGAAACACTGTGTCAGTTTTATATTGATGTCACATAAATGTCACATTTCACATATAATCATACTTAAAAAGTACATATGCATAATTTGAAAAAAAAATACAAATACAGATCAGCATATAAAAGGCTGAATGATAAAATTCTTCATTATAAAGAGGACCACTCCCCTCAGGTTCATCTATGATAACAACCCATCAAAATTTCACCATGATTTCCTTGTAATTGAAGAAGGGACCAAAGCAAACAGTTTGAAAATTCTCCTACTTATATTGATATGAAATTAGCCAAGAATTCTGAACTTTAAGAGCAAAAGCAGGAGCTATCATTACCAGGCACTAATGCATATTATAAAATTATCATATTGCAGAAATTTGAGGACCAAAAAATTTGCACACTGCAAAAATTTCATAGATGACTCCGCATGTATGTAAATGTCATTTTTATTATTAAGTGCACTGAAAAGGCCTAGATAAATGCAACCATCTCCAGCAGAGGATTTGGTGTAAATGAACAAGACAACCCAGCATGAAGGGAGGTGTGGGAACTGGAGGCGCAGAGAACTGGTAGGGCTTGGGTGCAGGGCATGCGTGATACTGGATTATACACCAGCATCCCAAAGAAGCACATATTGAGTAGGATTATGTTTTAAAATCATACCAGAATAGGAGGCTCCTGGATTTTTTCCACACATGCATACACAAAATAAACACATACTTCTGTTTTGAGTCCCTCTTAAATAAAGTTATACATGGATTGAGATACCTATGCATTGGACCACTGAGAAAATATCTACCATCCGAAGAGCAGTCAAAGTTGAGAGACACGTGGGCATTAGTCCTGCCTTGAGCAACGTGCTACATAATTGGGACAAAATACCCCCATCCAGTGTCACCCAGAGTAGATGAAGGCTGTTTAAGGTCACAAATGGAGCACATTGGACACTAAATGACTTGTAGCTGGAAACTCAATTTGTCTGGTGCTCATAGAAGAGCAAGCTGGATATACACAAGTATCAGGATGAGAGAAAATGGGTGTTTTTCTATGGCTGTGGTGGGTCATGAGCTTTATCCATGGGATCAGGGCAGAAGGGGAGTGAGATCAAGGATCCCAGTTTATCCCTAGCAGGGATTTGCCAGCACAATCTGCAAACTGTGGCTGCTAACAGTCGAGCTCCTACCTAGGCAGTCCATAAGGGTAGACAGGACAAATGCACTCCACACTGGCAGCCCTGCCTGAGCCCTCTCCCCCCTACCTCAGTAATAACTGCAGGCCTGACCAGTACTTTATCGAAGGAGTATGTCCAGGCACTCAGAGTCCCAACATTTTTTCCCATTCCATGGACTCCATGCTAAACCACCAAGCTTTGGGAGCAATGGCAACTGTGCATGTAGAAATCTCCCTAGATCACAAAGGAGGGGCTTCACATTGGCTGCAAGCACTTCCATAGACTACAATTCCCCCCCAAACAGGAGTGAAGAAAAAGGATTAAAACCACAGCTCCCTGTTTCTTTCTAGAATAGGCTCACACCACCTTCTTGCAGTGAGCACAGGCAACCTCAGTTCTAACCAACTGCATCAAGAATTCAGTCCCCAGCTAAGTAGGAGAGTTTCTACAGCCTGAGCACAGCTGTGGGAAAGACTCCATATCAAACAGGTGAAGGAACCAGTCCTCTAATTACATGGAGAAAGACCCGCTCACACAGGGATAGAATATAAGCTTAGTGCAGCTTATATTAAATAGCATGGAGTTCATTAAAAGCTAAAAGAGTAACAACCACTCTGGACGCATTTCCAAAGGAACTTGAACCAGTGTGTTAATAAATGGCTGCATGCCCATCGCTGTTCCAGGATCCACAGAAGCCAGGACGAGGGAACATCTGAAATGGCTTCTGGATAAGGAGACTCCTCCCAGCCACAGAGCCATCACCTACTACCCTGAAAAAACTACTTCCCCTAAATGCACCTGCTCATAGGTCAACAGGTGGCTGATATGTACCAGATGCTCAAGAGACCTCAGCTGTGCCAGGTGTGGGATCCTCGTGTCAGGCAGAGTCAAAACAGAACCAGAAAAATCTCAGAGATGGCATGAGACCCCTAGGACATGCAGTCCACAGGGGGGACATTCAACCCAAAGACATTCTTACAAGGTATCTGGCCTGGGAGAGAAAGGGAGAATACACACACACACACACACACACACACACACACACACACTCACACACACACTTTTGCAAATGTTGAGTGGTTTTTGATGTTCTTTTCTCTCATGTGAAATGCTCATAAACAGAAAACAAAACCTTTGCTTCTTATTTTATTACAGTGGGGAGAAAAAACTGTCACTGGAAATGGGGACAGGGTACTGGAATTTGAGGAATTCATTGATACATGCATAAAGGTTCTGTCTGGGAGATGGGGTTCCGGATCTGACATTTTGATTCCCTTATATTTAGAACATTCAGGGGGACCCAGGGAGGAGGCCCACACCTGTAATCCCAGCCACTTGGGAGGCTGAGGCACAAGTTCAAGGCCAGCCTCAGCCTCTGTCTCAAGCTAAATGATAAAAAGTACAAGGGATGTAGCTCCATGTTAAAGGATCTCTGTGTTCAATCCACTATGCCCCATGCCCCCCCCCAAAAGAAAGAAAAGCTCAGGAGGAAGAAAAACCTGAGATCATCTAATGTATGAAATATGATATGTCAAGAGCTTTATAATGTTTTGAACAACCAATAAAAAAATTAAAAAAAAAAAGAAAAACCTGAGACCCCTGCAGATCCCAGCCCCCTTGGGTAGGAAAAGAACCCACTGACTGGTGATTCTCAGGGTCACTACCTCTGAAATCCACCACAGAAGAAATTCAGGGAGGAGACTTGAGCTGCCAATATGTACAGGAGATACCCATGTGTTCAATAATGAGAATAAAAAGAATCCAACATCTTTACAAACCCAAGAAATGTAAACTAAAACCCTATCAGAGAGAAAATTAAATAGTATCAATGAAGATAGGAAACAAAAGAATTCTAATAAACTCAAGGAGTTTAAGTGCTTCTTAACTATTTGTGGAAACTCTTTGCTATTAAAGACACATGATGGTACCCTACAGCGGGGACTTGCTGCAATCAGTTCATAGGACCAGGATAATATATTAATAGTCATGGTGCATTCAGCTTAAAAATAGCATAAAATACCATGGGTAAGATTTACAAGGGTGTCATATGCTTGTGGAATTATGTATAACTATGGTGCACTAATAAAACAATCAAGCATGCTTTACTCTTAATGGAAGCATCCAGTTCTAAAATTCATCCACAAAGTTAAATATATGTAAACTTAACCAAGAAACTTTTGAATTATAGGAACAAAAAATTATAAGAGCAAAAAAAAAAGTTATTACACAACATGTGCATTGAGAAGCTGTACTGTTACAATTATCATCGAGGAATCAAGGTGTCAACAGTGTCCACCCATGAACCCACGTGGATGTAAAAATCATACACTTAATTGTAATGGAAAAGTCATTATCAATCAAATCCTAACCAGGCCAATCTCAGCAACTTAGCTAGACCTGTGGTCAGAATAAAAACTAAAAACAACCAGGCACATAACAGAAGGGTACTTTACCACTCAGCTAACTACCAAAACAAACAAACAAAACAAAACAAAACAAACAAAAAAAAATGAACTCCACAAAACTAGCTCAGGAATAAGCAAGGTCCCCTGTACACCGCAGCTCCCTGCCTGCAGGAAAATGGTGAAGATTTGTTTATTTTTTTTTCTTTTGGAACTGAGCATTGAACTCAGGGGCCCTGGACCACTGAGCCCCATCCCCAGCCCTATTTTGCATTTTATTTAGATGCAGGGTCTCGCTGAGTCTAAGTGCCTCCCAAACTTGGGGAGGCTGGACTTGACCTCACAATCCTCCTGCATCAGCTCCCCACCCCCAGCCGCTGGGAATGAAAGGTGTGCAACATCGCCCAGCTTGGAGTTTGGATTCTTCTAGTGGTCCCACCTGTCAATCACCACAGCCCCAGAAGACAAGATGCAGAGTGGATAAGATAGGACTGGAGCAGGGACTGAGGCTGCCCCAAGGTATGGGGAGGCTGCAAGGGGTCTCCACCACTCTCACACTCCCCACCGGGGTGGCCAAGGGGGGCTGAGGGGCGCTGTCCCCCAGGGGCTCAGGCCTGCCAATGCAGAGAGCGCCCAGAGTCCGGGTCAGCCTGCTCCTGTGGTTCCCGCCTCAGCCAGTCCCTCTGGATGGCCTCCCTGTCCAGTCACCAGGTGCCACTGTACACTCACCATTTCCTGATGCCCATCAGCCAAGCCTGCCCTGGAGAGCTTCGGGCCCATGCATGGCAGGGCCACCTGGGATCCTGGGCACGAGGGAAGCCTGGAGTCCAACTGCAGGAGTCGTGGAACCCGCGGACCACGGAGAAATAAATCCCATCCTGAGCGCGGAATCCCGCCCCCTGCACGCTGCTTGCGCTCATAATTGGACAGTGCTCAGCACGGAGGCTTCTGATTGGACAGGGCGTCAGTCAGTCTCTGCTCTCCCAAGCCTGAGCCCAGCCAGCCTTCTTTTTGAGTGACAGCGGGTGATGTCCGCTCCAGGCAAGCACTAGGCCCGAATGGCAGGGTTGGGTTGCAGGTTAGGGTAACCAGAATTCTAAGTTCTGTTGGGTTTTGATGTTAGGAAATTGAAGTCATTTCTTGAAAGTTTCATCCCCTGGGCCTCCTCCTATAATAAGACCACCCAAAGCATCTTCGGGGGGATGACGTGTCCTCTCTTTACATGTGCAAAATTCTCCAAGCAGAACTGGCCATTCGGCCCTTGAGAACTGCCCAGTGCATCACAGCCAGCACTGGTGTACGCTCACGGGGGGCCTGGCAGGCGCCCTAGAGGAGGCTCCAACCCGGTTGGCAGCATTAGAGCTGATTTTCCTCCAGCTGAGTTGAATCTGTATCTCGAGCCCATATTGACCTGGAGGCAGAATAAGGAGATCAGCACAGAAGAGATGCTGGAGAGCGCAGACCTGGGTAAACCCCAGGTGCACCTGGGCTCCCTCACTCTCTGGCCACTGGGGGTTGAATTCAGAATACCTAGGAGCCCATTCCCCAGCCCTATTTTGAATTTTGTTTTGACACAGGGTCTCACTGACTTGCTTAGCACCTTGCTTTTGCTGAGGCTGGCTTTGAATTCGCCAATGCTCCTGCCTCAGCCTCCTCAGCCACTGGAATGACAGGTGTGTGCCACATTTTTTTCTTTCTTCCTTCCTTTCTTTCTCTCTTTCTCTCTTTCTTTCTTTTTGAGAGAAATACCTGTGGTGGCCAAAGGATAACAGCCTTGCACAGATCAAGGCCACCCTGGGTGCTCTCCCTGGTTCCCACCAGTCCCCTGGATCCCAGGCAATGGGATCCTGCCTTCTCCAAAAACCATACACACCATGCCCAGGTGTGCATCCTCAGTATCAGCTGAATACTCTGCACTTGACAAGAAAAAAGAAAAAGAAAAAAGACAGACCCTACCTGCTTGTCTTGATGCAAACATAGCCAATGTGTTTCCAAATAGAGCTCTGGTCTTGTCCCTCCAATTCAGTGGTGCAAAAGGCAAATAATACAGAGAAGACTTCTCATTGAGAGGCTTAAGGGTCTGTCTCTTTAAGGAAAAACAATTTGGGTTTGATTGGGATTCCAGGAAAGCCAATTCCAGGTTTTCCTAATTTTGTAAATAACTTTATAGACTCATTTGCACCCTGCTCCTCTCTGTCTTAATTAACCATGGAGGCCTCAAGGTTACCTGCTCTCTGGAACCCCTGCTCCTACAGATGAATGTGGGGGGTGGGTCATTTCTTCTCCATGCAGCACCCTGAACCTCCACCTTCCCTTCAGGATCCAACACCTTTGGCAGCATCCAATGGGGGAGCAGTTTAGAAAATTCTGGAATGTACCTAAAGTCATTTCGTCATCTGGCTATGATGCTATCAATTTGGTTCCATGGTCCGTTTCAATACTTTTTATTTTTTTTTTCTGTTTTAGTGATTCTTCTTAGATATACATGACCATATAATCCATTTTGGTAAAATTATCCAAACATAAAATATACCTTATTCTCATTAGGACCCCATTAATTTGGGTGGGCATCATGGGTGGATTCACTTAGGTATTTTCATATTTTTAAATAGGAACATTATGGTCGATTCATGCTACTGTCTTTCCTGTTCTTATCCTCCCTCCATTCCTGTTGTTCCCCTTTGTCTAACCCCCCACCTTCCTTGTGATGTAGATAACAAATGTCAGGGAAAACAGGTGACCTGTGGCTTGGGGGGGGATTTCCTTATTTTACTTTAGCATAATAATCTCCAGATCTATTCATTTACTGGCCAATGTTATGAAGTCATCCTTTTTTAAAGCTGAGTAATATTCCACCGTGTATACAAACCACAATTTCTTTATCTATTCATCTGTTGATGGGCATTTAGGCTGGCTCCATAGCTTAGCTATTGTGAGTTTTGCTATCTTGAACATTGATGTGGTTGTGCCCATGTAGTATGCTTATTTTAATCTCTGGATTTATGCTGAGGAGTGGTATAACTGAGTCAAAGGGTGGTTCCAGTCCTAGTTTCTTGAGGAATCTCCATCCTGCTTTCCAGAGGGGTTGCACAAATGTGCAGTTTCTCCAACAAGGTGTGAGCATTCCCTGTTCTCCACATCCTCACTAATTTATTGTTACAGTATTCCTGATAATTGCTATTGTGACTGGAGTGAAAGAGAATCTCAGTGTAGTTTTTATTTTCATTTCCCTAATTGTTAAATATGTTCCCTTTTCAGTATTTATTTTTTGAAATATATTTTCTATTGGAGTTGGACCCAATAACTTTATTCTATCCATTTATTTTTCTGTGGTACTGAGGATGGAACCAAGTGCCTGCTCATACTAAGCAAGCACTCTACAGCTGATCCCCAGCCCCAGCCCTCATTTTTAGTACTTTTTACTTTTGCTTCTCAGTTATAGTAGCCCAGGTATTTGGGGGACCAGTATTGCTGCATTTGTGAAATGGGAACATTTCTATTGAAGGAAGACTGAGAAGGTCAAGCCAGATACCCAGGATAACAGAGACGAGCAGACACAGTTGTCTTGCCCAGGATGAGGAGAAGATTATGTGGCTGAGAAGAGGGAAAGAGCCGTGGACACCCTGGGGCCAGAACACCTCCTTCCCCCATGAAGGAAATAATTAATTATTATTGCTGTTAGTTTTCTTAACCAAAATGAGAAATTTTCCTAAGCTACCAGTGCCACTAAATATAGGTCCCTGGATGGAGCTCAGATTTCTCTTGAGAGGCAAGGAAAAGTGAATAACCAACCCAGTGGTTCCAATAACCAAAAACATAGAAATTGGGCTCTTTGGGGAGAAAACACTGGATTTTACCTAATAATTAACAATACAACAGCACCTGGCACCCAATTAATGGGGGATGGAGAATTTGTTCAGTGGATGTGGGGGTCTGTGGGTGGCCAGCTGCAGTAGTTTGCCTCTGGGTGCATTTCTTGCATCTGAGAGGTTTTTCAACACCAATGAGATAAACAAGTGGCGGGAAAACTGGCAAAACCCTATGCAATATTCTAGCCAAGAAAATTCATGAGCACTTTAAAAGCATCTTAAAGTTTACTCTTGGTCAAATGTGCCTCAATCAGAATGAAACCATTTGAAATGTGTTGTCAACATGAAAAATTTCTGAAATCTGCTGGTTTGTGGACAACGTTTGTGGATCACTGCAAATCCATATGATTCCATGGTAAATACAGAAAATAAATATAGAAATCTAATAATGAGCATTCTCTTAAGACTTCCACCCTGAAAACACTGCCCTTCTTGCTTTGATAACTAAGTGATCATTTAATCATTCCTTTAGCAACACTTTAGGTCCATAAAGAACTGTGGAACATGTCTGGTTGTGTGCAAAGTTATAGAGAAATAGCAATCTTTCAGATCTATTATTATCAAATAATAATCTAAATAATAGCTGTAGGAGAAGGAAGTCCAGATTGCAATGCTCCAATGGGATCTATAACACAATTAATAGATCTTAGGTTTTGTAATAATCTCCAGTTACCAGATTTTTCCCTAATTACAAAGATGGGTGTGTTCCAAGGGTTGAGCATAGGCTCTAAATGACCAGCTTGAATTTGTTCCTCAACTAATATGTGGGCTATTTTTACTTTTCTCCTGTTAGGGGTAATGGACAAACCCAGAATGGCTCTTCTGTGTGCCAATTCATTTTTTTTTTTTTCGCTGTTCTCTGGGTTAGGGATAAGGTCAGTGCCCATACCAAAAATTTTGGGTCATGCATTAGTTAATCTCTGTTGGAGAGATTGGGTTACAGGTATGTACTCTTCCTGTAAATATCCCTCGATTTCCCTAGGAGTAAACCCTTGCTTAAGTCCCTCAAATGACATGATGGTGTCTTGTAGAGAGCCTGATGGCATGTTCTAATTGCACAGCAATTTTAATCTCATCTCAAAAATTTGAATCAACGACACCTTGCAGTACCTGAATTCTATTTTTTACATAGTTTCATCTCAAAATTAGGCCTATGGTATGGGGGTAATGGCCCATGAGTCACCACAAATGTAGTGGCTGGTCAGAGCCTCCTGCTTCAGGACTGAAAGGCATGGTCACTCAATGTGGATCACCACAACACATCTTATTGTTAAACTGAAAATTTTAAAATGCAGAAGCTCCCCAGTGACTGCCAAATTAATTACAATGTACATTTTCCATGGAAAAAATTAAAATGATTCCTCAGAACTAAGTTATCCTGTGTGAAATGACATGGAAAGGTATGGGCACGACCCCTGGAAGAAAAAAAAATGGTACGTCCATATCTTAAAACAAAACTCAAGGATCACAGAAACATCATTACCATTACCTTGGTTTTCTTATCCCTAAAATTGATCACTAGATTGCAACATTTACATATTACAGTCAACTTAAATCAATATGTGTAGATTTTTTTTTTGAGCCAAAGCACTAACACATGAAAAAATATAGGGTAATCATGTGCTTTAACTTTTGAACAGGTTTGAACATAGTGGCTTATCTGAATAAGAATTTTGTTTTTCTCAGTGTGAGGACATGTGCTTCTGTCCCTGTAATACCATAAAAGGGACAGGTTTAGTTTATAGTATCTTGTAAACAGTCTATCATAGAGAAATTTGGGGAGTCTTTGCTATATACTTTCTACCCTGCCATCCCAAGGTTATAATTACCATTATATATTATAAAATACAATAAAAAGGTAAGAAAAGTACAAAGATATTTAATTAAGTAAACTGTGAGGTGCCCAGCTAGCTCAGTCAGTAGAGCATGAGACTCTGAAGTAAATTATGTGGGAGGTTTAAGTGTTCCATTGGCATGTCTCTTTCTTGTCCACATTATAGTACACATTCCTGGTTATATTTCCCTGCTGGGGATTCAAGAATAAACAGGAAGTCAATATTGGGGTAAAATATTTTCCTACATTCTTTGAAGTCAGTCAAGTGTCCTTAGGGGTTACTTTTAGGGATTGCCAGACTCATTCAGAATGTTTCTGTACATGAAGCATCAAAAGCCAGGAAGGATCAACATTTAACTGACCACATTTCTCATGAAAATATTGGGAGTATTTCTCCCCAATGACCCTCCTTTTCCCTGAATATGGGCCAGCAGCTCTCTGCCTCTGAGGTCTTTATAATTACCCTGTTTGGGAGGTTGTGTGACTCATAAGAACTTGATGATAAAAATTTAAAAATTTGTTACTCAAGATACAGAAATCTGGGGCTTACTTTCATATCCCCATACCTTATTTACAACTGTCTTTATTTCTCCAATAAATACAAGCAGAAAAAATGAACAAAGATTCTCCAAGTAAATTGAATAATTAATAATTAATAGAGATGTTATGCCACTATTTACTCAATAGTGTGTTTTTACTACCTGTTACTAAGAACATTTAAAAAAGTAGAATAGTTTGATATCTGTGACATGGTGATTCCATACAGAGCAGTGTTAGCACATTAATACTTACGTTTATTTAGTAAAAAAAAAAGCATAGATAATGTGAATAAAGTATTTCAAAGTCCATAGCATAGTCTCAACAACAGCAACAACAGATTACAATCTCTGGGGCAGGGGCTGTATCTCAGCAGTAGAACACTCAGAGCCAGCCTCAGTGAAAGATTTACTAGGCAGCTTAGTGAGATCCAGTATCTACATAAAATAGGGCTAGGGATGTGGCTCAGTGTTTAAGTGTCCCTGGGTTCAAACTTCATCATCCCCCCCAAAAAATAAAGAATGTCTGGGTCATTCTTTTATGGAGGTTAAAAAATGTAGAACTAGTATAGAATAAGTTTTATGGGCCAAGCTCTGGAATGGATGTCCATGCATTTGAATCCAGGCATATATATATATATATATATATATATATATATATATATATATATATATATATATATATATATATATATATAATAGATGTGATGTTAATCTACTGATGGAATATTTCCTACACAAGGCATGTATGTGCATAAATATAAGTGTCTAAAATAGTAGAAATATATTTTAAATAGTCTTCAGCTACATATTGAAAAATAACAATCATCAGAAAATAATGCATGTGAAAGTAGATCATTTCATGACTCTTTAGAACATGCACATCTATAAGGCAAGATGGTAAGAGAAACAATAAAAGTGAAATATTCATTAAGTTGGGATGTGAATTAAAAATCTGTGGTGAATGTTGGTCCAGAATCTGACTTCCATAACAAGACCCCTACAGCATAAGAATTAAAAATCAAGAATGAATAAATGGGATAGTGTCGCGACCCCTTGCCCGCAAGGAAGACACAACTCAGGAATCTTCTTTCAGCAGTTTATTCAGGCCCTTGATATTTCTTCTTCTCTCTCTTGGATGCCCCTCCCAGCCTTAATAAAGCATCTCAAGCCCCAATGTGAAGCTGCCACGTGGAGCTTTCTCATAGGGTGGTGAAAAACCATGCGCCAACTCTCCCAAATAAGGAGTTGTTTGTCACAGACCACAGCGGAGCCAGTGCCATCTTATAATGGCGACCCTAGTCTGCAGAAACGGCAGAAGTGGCTCACCACAGGATAGATTCAACTTAAAAAGCTGCTCTCAGCAAAAGAAACAATAATGTGAAGAGAGAACCTACATATTTGTACAAAGCCTTACCACACGTACCTCAGATAAAGCATTAATCTCTGGGGTGTACTAAGAACTCAAAACTTAACAAAAAAACCCAATTAACAAATGGGCTAAGAAACTGAACAGACACTTCACAGAAGAAATATAATCCATTACCAAATACATGAAAAAAACGTTCAACTCCTCTAGCAATTAGGAAAATGTAAATCAAAAGTACTATAAGATTTTATCTCATTCAGTCAGAATGGCAATCATCTATTATACAGGCAACAATAAATGTTGTTGAAGATGTGGGGAAAAAAGAACACTCACATATTGCTCATGGGACTGACTGCAAATTTGTGCAACCACCATGGAAAGGAGTATAGAGACTCCTTGGAAAACCAGAATGGAACCACCATTTGACCCAGCTATCCCTCTCCTCAGACTATACCCAAAGGACTTAAAAACAGCATAGTATAGGGACACAGCCACACCAATGTTTACAGCACCACAATTGAAAACAGTTAAACCATAGAACCAACCTAGGTGTCCTTCAACAGATGAATGGATAAATAAAATGTAAATATATGTATGTATGTATGTATGTATGTATGTATGTATGTGTGTGTGTATGTGTGTGTGTATATATATATATATATATATATATATATATATATATATATATTCCCCCACCAATGGAATATTACTTAGCTTTAAAGATGAATGAAACTATGGCATTTGGTGGTAAATGGATGGAGTTGAAGAATATCATGCTAAGTGAAATAAGCCCCCCCCCCCCACACACACACACACAAACACAAAGGCCAAAGGTTCTCTCTGATAAGTGTATGCTAATTCACAATAGGGGGGTGGGGAAAATAGTTACTTTAGATTAAGTAGAGAAGAGTGCATGGAGGGGAGGGGATATGGGGATAAGAATTATAGTAGTATGAAATAGACATTACATATAATGCATAATATATATGGATGCTAAACCTCTCAACAAAGGAAGGGGAGAGAATAGAAATTCAGTGGATTAGACAAATTTGGAATGAAGGGAAGAAAAGGGAAATAGGAATACAAATGACAGTAGAATGAATCAGACACAACTTTTCAATGTTCATATATAAATACACAACAAATGAAGGACACACCATGTACACCTCAAGAATAAGAATGCTAACTAAAATGAGTTTTACTTATAATACGTCAAAATTTGCTCTACTGTTATGTATACCTAAAAAGAGTACAAAATTTTAAAAATGATAAGGGAAAATTTGTATAAAGAAAAGGTTTGTGAGTGAAAAACTTTTTAATAAATGCTAATGTCATTAAGGTTAAATACAATTATAAAAGACTAACTTGAGCACATAGAAAATAATAAACAATGGAAAATAGAGTTGCCCAAGTCAGTCCGTGCAACTATCAACTATCACAAAAATTTTGGTTTACAACTCTTTTCTATTTGTTTTATAAAGCAGTACAAGAGAAATACTTACAAGTTGAGCAGAGAGGAAACATTACATAGCAGTGTTATAAATACTATTAATAGTGCTGTGTGCACTCAAAGAAAGCATTCTCAATTTCCTCCCCAATGAAATAAAAAATCACGCAGTGGAAAGATACGCTAGTTACTGATTAGATAACACATACATGTGTTTGTGAAATTAAGCATGTGGGCAGCTGCTCAACTTGGCATGTCAGGTCCAATAGATAAGGAAGACACACACTTCACACAAGACAGTGTTTCTTTGAATAATACTATGAAAGCAAGAGAGAAAGCAAAAGTAACAGACACAGGCAACTGTATTGCCAGACTAGGAAAACCACAACACTGAACCTATGTACTAGAGAGTCCCAAACAGCTTTTCAGGGTCCTGACTGGGAAGTGCTGGGCATAGCGTCCTCTCCACAGGTGAGAGTCTGAAGTCCTGTTATAACTTGTATTTAAAGTGGAAATGAATCAATGCAAGTTAGAACAAAGAAAGCTTCATTCTAACAGCTTGCATGACCTAGTGATCCCATGAAGAACATTATGTCCTCCCAAGAACAGGTCAGATCCCAGAGGAGGGAGTGATAGCCTTGAGATGACTAAATAAATTGGGGTTCCAATGAGTGAGCCATCGAGGCAAATGCATTGAGAAATCCACATTCTTTAGCTATTTAATCAAGGATATGCAGGCACATAGAAAGGGAAGATATTTAGTATTTTCCTTAGACCTCTAGTACTGAATCTTCCCTCCGGGAATTATAAATAGTTAAAAGTCTCATATGTAAAAAGCCAGTTTTCTACGTAAAATAACATGGAGTGGAGATAAGCATGAAACCTAGAGATTTATAATTTGGAATACGAATGCTGTGAATATTGTTCTCCTAGAATTTATCATTATATTTCAATATTTATTTGACCAAATAAAGTTAAATTAAATGTTTGTGGGTGGTGTTTTGTTGACCCTAAGGACTCGTATATGAAGAGAATATTCTGTTTTCACTTTTTGAACAGGACTTGTAGATGAGAGTCTAGAGGTTTATTTAAATCAAAATTGTGTTTCTCTCTCTGTAGTGTCATGGGCTCCTGGAGCAGTAAGATCTGAAAAGGGACAGGGTTAGTTTATAGTATCTTATAATTACTGGGTTGCAGAGGGTTCTGGGAGACCATGACACATGCTTCTATCACATAATCTAATAAGTGTAACAAAGATTATATTCTAAGTTATTAAATAGAATGAAAAAGATTTATAAAATCAAAATATATAATAAAATAAAAAATGTGGGGGCATAAATGTTCCTATAGTGTGTCTTTTTCTTTTTACTGTCATCATTTTACACGTTTCTGCTTACACTTTTCTACTGGGTATCCAAGACTAAAGAAGTGGTCCTATATTGGGATGTTTTTCCTACACTTGAGGTCAGTCTAGTCTCCTCAGTGATTACTCTCATAGAATTCATGAGCAACTTCATGCTTTCTTCAGTCCAAGAGTCAGGATTGGCCTGTAAACCATGTGGACTCTCCAGGACACATTGAGACTAATTTCCCCTTCAGTAACCCTCCTTTTACCTGAATAGGCTAGTTGTCTCCTAGTCTCCTAAGAGGACTTTCTCATCTCCCTTATTGGGAACTTGTATAACTTTCCAGAGTTGTAGATCCCTTAGGGCATACTGCAACTGTACAAGGTGAAATGTTAAAGTTGAAATTCAAACTAGGGATATCTGGGCATTATTTTAGTATTCCTAGGTCCTTCCTATAACTGTCAGAAATTTTCAGTTATTACAAAGATAATTTACATAAATAATATTCCCCAAATAAAACTTGATTAATCATGAAATAAATTAATGGAGATGTTATAGCATTATTTACCCAATAGAATATTTTAAAATTGCATTGATCCATTAGCAAAGTGAATTTTGGGAGGTATTTGACCTAATAACATCATTAAATGCATGGCATGGTTAACATTAAGAAATACACACTTTTTATTTAGTATAAAATTACATATGTAATGCAAATATAAATAAAAATGCTGTATACAACAGGCATGGTGGTCCATGCCTGTGACCCTTGAGGAACTACAGAAGGCATTTTTCAAGTTCAAAGCCAGGCTCCATAACTTACTGAGGCCCTAACCAACATAGCAGACAATATCTCTAAATAAAAATGATGAAAAAAATCTGGGAATGCAGTTTACTGATTAAATATCCCTAAGTTCAAAACTAAAAATTAAAAATTTAAAACTTCATATAAATCTTAAGACATTTCTGAAATAATCAACTATGAGAATTATTTTTTCTCCAGTTGTGAGAAATGAGAATATTTAGTAATTGTTGATTTATAGTAAAATTATATCCTAATAGGGATGCACTATTCTATATTTGTAATTCCTTATTTCTACAATATCAGCTAAAGATGTTAAGAAAATTTTCAGCATATATCAAAAGCAATTCCCCATTTTCTACATTTAAATGATTTTTTTTCCTCCTAAGTCCCTAATACTTAAAGGGATGGGCTAAGAAACTTACAGTTGTTATATTTGCCAAGGTGTTTTGTAAATATTTTGCTGTTATATAAGGTACATACTTTGGACAAATGCTACTCCACATATGCTACAGATATGAGGTCAGAAATTGAAAAATGTGTGAAACTGAATACAGTCTTGGACACACTCTTTGGGTTTCTATGTGCTATAAATCCTCCAGTGTTTTAAAAATGTTTGATCAATGGCCAAAAGCTTTGCAAAAATTTTTCCACATGTCCTCTCACTTGTATGAATTCTGAAGTCCTGAGTAGGGTGTGAACAAATGTTGGAGACTCTGACACCTATTTTACACTTGTATAATTTCTGTGCTATCATATTTCTGGTGTGAAATAGTGTTGAACTACTGTGAAATAAGGGCTGATTCATCCTTAAATACAATGATGCAATGTTTTCACTTGTAAAACTTCTCTCCAGAATAAAATCTATAATGTTTAGTAAGATGTGATCTTCAATATTAAAAGCTTTGCCATTCTTCACATTTATAGGACTTCTCTCTAGTATGGGTTCTCTCGTGTTGAGTAAGTGTTGATTTTTGATTAAAATCTTTGTCACATTCTTCACATTTGTAGGGCTTCTATCCAGTATGAATCCTCTTGTGGTGACTAAGATGTGAGATGCTATTAAAAGCTTTGCCACATTCTCTACATTTGTAGGGCTTCTCTCCAATATGAATCCTTTTGTGACAATTAAGCTGTGAGTTGCTATTAAAAGCTTTGCCACATTCTCTACATTTGTAGGGCTTCTCTCCATTATGAATCCTTTTGTGACGATTAAGCTGTGAGGTGCTTTTAAAAGCTTTGCCACATTCTTTACATTGGTAGGGCTTTTCTCCAGAATGGATCCTCTGGTGTTGAGTAAATGATGATCTTTGATTAAAAGTTTTGCCGCATTCTTCACATTTGTATGGCTTCTCTCCAGTATGAATACTTTTGTGAGAAGTACACTTTGAGATGTGATTAAAAGCTTTGCCACATATGTTACAGTTGTAGGGCTTCTCTCCAGTGTGGATTCTCTGGTGCTGAGTAAGTGATGTTTTTCGATTAAAACATTTGCCACATTTTTTTTACAGTTGTAGGGCTTCTCTCCAGTGTGGATTAGCTGGTGCTGAGTAAGAAGATATTTTTTATTAAAATTCTTGCCACATAGTTTACATTTGTAGGGCTTTTCTCCAGTGTGGATTTGCTGGTGCTGAGTAAGTGAATATTTTTGATTAAAACTCTTGCCACACAATTTACATTTGTAGGGCTTCTCTCCAGTATGAATCCTGTTGTGGCGATCAAGATGTGTGTTTGTAGTAAAACTTTTGCCACACTCTTTACATTTGTAGGGCTTCTCTCCAGTATGAATCCTGTTGTGGCGATGAAGATGTGAATTTCTAATAAAAGCTTTGCCACATCTTTTACAGTTGTAGGGCTTCTCTCCAGTGTGGATTCAGTGGTGCTGAGTAAGTGAAGATTTTTTATTGAAACTCTTGCCACATTCTTTACAGTTGTAGGTCTTCTCTACAGTGTGGATTTTCTGGTGCTGAGTAAATGATAATTTATGATAAAAACTCCTGCCACACACTTTACATTTGTAGGGCTTCTCTCCAGTATGAATACTGTTGTGGCAATCAAGATGTGAGTTTGTATTAAAACTTTTGCCACACACTTTACTTGTGTAGGGCTTCTCTCCAATATGAACTCTATGGTGATTTTTAAGGCTTGGTTTTTGACTAAAAGCTTCACAAACTTGTTTACATATGTGGGGCATCTCTCCAGGGCATGTCCACTGGTGACAAATAAGATTGGAGCTTTTATTAGAAGTTTTGTCACATTCTTTGCATTTGCATGGCATATCTCCTCTATGAACACTGTGATGTTGAGTAAAGTTCTTGAGTGCATTGCCTTCTTCACATTGGTAGGTCTTCCCTGCAGAATAAATTTTTTGGTGTTGCGTAAGTGTTGAAAAAAATTTTAAGGCTTTGCCACACTTTTTACATTTACAGGTATTTTCCTCAGTATAAATGCTCTAATGGTTAACAAATTGTAACCACTCATTAAAAGTTTTTTCTGCATTCTTTACGTTTGGTTTATCACTGTCATCATATCTACTGAGTTTAGAATTTTTTGACAAGCTTTGATGCATTCTTTAAACTTATAGGGCTCCCTTTGTCTATAAATTCTCTTGTATTGAACAAACTCTACACTGCGATTAAGAGCCCTTTCACATACATTATACTTGCAGGTTTTGTCTTGACTATGAATATTTGGATGAGCAATAGTTTTTGAGAACTAAAGCAACACTTTCCCACATTTTTCATCTTGGTAAATTTCCTCTAGAAAATTACTAGGAGTTTCCTTTTGGAAAATGGCTGTGCATATATTCCTAAAGACATATACAGCTCCTCAAAAATAAGTGGAATAGATTGAATTTTTTTTCAGATAGTAATTGTTTCTGGTGTAGTGTGACCATAAAATTTTTATCATAAATAGGGACTACTAATTGGTTTTGTCCATTAAAATACGATTTTTGAACTTTACTCTCACCTATATTTTCCCATTGTTTTCTTAGTGGTAAATAATCTAGGGCAGACATTCCATATCTTCTCTCTATCTGTTTTATTCTTTGCTCTGGTGAAATTTCTTGATGAGAAGTCATGGCTGAAATAAATAAAAATAACAATCTTGGTTATGTATTGGGCTGAGTATATTTTGCAATCATAGGAAATTACAGCAATAAAGGAACATCAGCAGGGGAGTGGATTATTAAATCTATTGTTACTGCAGAAATATATAAATCAAACAGAAATGTACACAGAAAATCACTTTGAAAACTTTCCAAATCATCTTAGTGTTCATAGTATCCAAGATGAGTACATTCCTATGGAGAGTAATATTGTAGAAGAAGATAAATTGTGTTACAATCCTTTCCTCTTTCACAATATATTTAAAAATCTACCAAGTTTCTTCTGTTTCATTAAAAAAGAAATAAGAAACATGTGAATATTTGGGGACTGTTCAAAAAGTGTTTCCTGCTCACCAACAGAAAAAACATGGCAAAATTCATTGTAAGAAAAGTAAAAGTTATGAATTACTCAAGGGGAATATTAAATTATCATTTAAAAGACGTTTAATGACCTAAACTGACACACAAAAAATAGAATAAAATTTAGTCAAGAATTGTTAATAGTAATAAGCAGAAAATGTGTGTTTAAAGACTTTCTTTAGAAAATGTCTGAAAGAGTCAGGGGTTGTTGTACACAGCAACTTAGTAAGTTGAGCCAGAAGGATCAAAATTTCAAGGCCAGGCAAAGTTAAATGAAAAAAAATGAAAAGTGGTAACGTGCCATTAAGTTCTCTTTCCAGTATTAATAAAAAACATCTCATAAAATAGGAAACATAAAACATCCAAGTAGCTCAATTATCTAAAAGTTGTAAAGACTCAAAGCAGGTTTTAATCCAATTTTTAAAACTCAGAATCCTGATAGCATCCAAGAGAAAAAGGTGAGTCACCTAGAAATGTGTAACTATATAATTGTGAAATCCTTAGTCAAATTTTCATCACAGAGAAAGGAATTCGGGGCTATATTCAAGGATTGAAATAATAAAATTATCAATCAAGACATTATATTCACAAATGCTATATTTCAAAAGAAAAGGAAAATAAAGACTTTAAAGATATAAAAATGCACAGACTATTCATCAACATTAGATCTGTTCTCCACAAGGTACTAAAGGTAATCCTTCATACTAATATGTAAGTGAGCACAGCAACACAAGTCATATGAAATTTTAAACATTTCTTGGCACAAACTATTCTATTTTATTGTAATGATAGGTCTCAAAGCGTGTAATTTTGCAATAGAATTTGAAAGAAAAAATAATAAAACAAAACTGTTAATAGGCATATATAACTGTAACAATAATATAATTTTGAAAGGAAACAAATATATTCAATTTTAAATAAAGTAAAGTCAAGTTGATACTCATACAAAGTATGAGTAGGAGATTTTTCATTTTTAGATTCTTTTTGTTGGCAAATGCAAGATTACAATATCTGATCAAAACAAAACTTGGCTATCTGAATTAACTCTAAATATTACAAGTGTATGTATGCCACAGGATACTCTTAATCTCAGGACAAACATACTGAAAGCAAAAGGATATAAGAATGTCAGATACAAAAGTGACTGAACAAAACCTGGGCAGTCTAAATTACAGTACACAAAACATAGTTTAAGACAGTTACAGGACATAGAAGACTTTTTAAATAAAAAAAAAAAAAAAAAAACTTCAAAAGAGGCAAAAATAGAGAAAAGGAACCTTTCCCTAAGATTAAGAGTAAATAGATTCACTATGTACATCCTAATTCCCAAACACACAAAGGAAACATTGAGAGAGTTGAATGAGAACAAAGAATCACTGTCATCCTAGGAGACATCAATCCCCACTTACTGAAAAGGAAAATACAGTGAAGCAAAATGGTAACTGCAAAGGATAAGACTTTGAAAATATCTTGAAACTATTGTAGACTTATAGAATCCCTGTTTTTAATTGCAAGGGGGATATTATGTTGGATAGAACAATTTTATGTATTAATACAATGTCAATAAATATTTAAGTGATAGTTATTTTGTAACAAACATGGAATAAATATTTGAAGTGAAAAGTGATAGGGATGTTCAAAAATCCATAAATATATGTCAGTTGATTGAACACTCTTGAGCACGCTGTTGTTCAAGAATTGAAAGAAAAAAATAAAAGATGCTTATATTACTTAAAGTTAATATCAGGCTCCAGGTAATATTCATCAAACTAAAGTTTTTAATTTTTTTTTTTGCAGAGAAATCTATCATTTAAATTGAATGAATATCCTCCAAAATACAAATATAATTAGAAGAATATTTCCCTGCTAAAAATATACTAAAAGTTACAGCATTCAATTGTAAATGCAGACAAGAAGTTAGGTAGATGGAGTTCTGAGTGAGTATTGTAATAAGCCTTCACATCAACAGCAAATTAAAAACATTGAACACCAGTGTTGTTACACTATTATTCAACAAAGCAATCATGGGGGATGCAAACCAAATATCCCTTGAAAAGAATGGATGAGAAAATTTGGAATACAGAAACTATAGATTTTTGAAGTCAAAGACTTTATTCTAATTTTATATTTTACAAAATGTATGTACACCAGGTTAACTGAAATATGTCACAGAAAGAATATCGCAGAATTCTACGAATATGACATCTCTAAAAAAGAAGTTTTCTGAACAAAAGAGAATGGTTTTGTGATGGGGAGACAGAAATGAGCCCTTGATTCCTAGGAATTGATATTTTTTGAGATGTAAACTTTTTAGAGTTACATTGCATAACAATTTGAATTAATGTTACTGAACTGTATATTTAAAATTTTGGAGACAGTATTATTTTGTGGTTTTGATTACAATGAAAATTACAAACAACACATAAAAGAGAATTGCAACAGTTTTCAAAGCTACAATTTAAATAATATATCTTTATCCTATAAATAAGAACAAACTCATCAATATACAAATGATTGGCATGCATGTAATCTCAGCTACTAGGAAGTCAGAGGCAGGAGAATTGCAATTTCATGACATCCTCAATAACGTAGTGAGAACCTCTCTCCAACTATGAGTGAAAAAGAGCTTGGGGTGTAGTTCAGCATTAGAGTATCACTGCCATCAATCCCCATTACACTTACACATAGAAAACTTCAATTTCTACGTACATGGGCAGAATGAAAACCCAATCAAGATAAAATATAAAAGTTATAGACAAAAGAGCCTTAATATTTATACAAGCAAAAGCACATATAACATTACTGGCAATATCAACAAGGGTAAAGCATATCTTAATTTGTGAAGCAATTAACTGATATGAGGAAATGCACTCTGTAACATGGAACCTACTGTACATGACGAAAAAAATAAAGAAAAATATTAACCAACCAAATTGTAAATATCCATAGATGTATTATTTTGCAAATCCTCTATTCAACTACAACTTACACCAACTCTCAGAAGAGCAGTATTTGTTCTTCTTTATATTCATTCATTGCAGATAATTTCATAGAAAATCCATTACACATATTCAGAAAGAACTCTGATAAGGAAATTTTAGTGAAAAAATGTACAAATAATATAAGAGAAACTGATTTATGATATAATGTATTACAATGGGTTGACCTAGAGGTCTCCAGAAATGTGCAAAAATTTCCTGCAAAAAAATGGAAGAGGGGCTGGAGTTGTAGACTAGTGGTAGAGGGCTTGCCTAGCACGTATGAGGCCCTGGGTTCAATACTCAGCACCACATATAAATAAATGGGAAATTCATTAACAAATAAAAAATATTTAAAAATTATATAAGAGCTATCAGATAATATTGACACTTAGAAGGCAATTGGGAGTCTTTTGTTGTTAATTTGAATGTATGGAGACATTGCTGGAGGAAAAGCAGGAGACTACATAATTTTAAAGCACAAAACACAGGACAGGTTCTTCTATGATAACAATAGAAAGAAATCAAAGCTTCTCAAAAATCTTTTCTTCTGGATAACTTCTAAATCAACCTTTTTGAATTTAGGATTCCTCCTCTACCTCAACTATGTCCTCTGCTATATATGGGCCACAGTATTTGATATCACTGCATTCCTCTAAGTCAGCCATATCTAAAGTGAAGGTTGTATATTGTGTCAAAAAAGGAAGACAATAAGGATGAAAAGAAACATCATTAACATTTTCTTGTCAACACCAAGAACTACCTCATCTTTTTTTATTGAAAGCATAAATCTGAAACTCATTCTTATGGTGAAGTTCCAAAAAGATATACTTCAAGGGAAGAAAATTAAATAATGATAAATAGTAATTTTGAAGAAAAGTTATGCTCACCCACAAAGACTAGGTTGCTGTAGTTCTCCAACATCACTTCTCTATATAAATTCTGCTGAGCAGGATCCAGGCATTCCCATTCCTCCTCAGAGAAATCAATGGCCACATCCTTGAATGTCAATGGCTCCTGAAATAAAAATTGTTAGATCAATAGAACATGGACCAAACCATTATTCAGTTTTTAATTTGAATTGAGAGTTTTTAGAACCGACTGTCATGTAGGAGAGTGACTTTAATTATGTGATATGTATTTTCTTCTGAATTAGATAATGGAAAGTATCTTAAGTCCAAAAATAATACATGCATTCCATATCAGAGTCTGGTAAAGGATATATACCATAATCAAAGCACTGAATAAAAGCCCAACTTTTAACTTTTCTGCCATGAGTGAATGTGAAATTTGGCAGACATTCCAGATGCAAATCAGACTTGTCAAAGATATTCCCATAAGGTGATTGTGCTTAAGGGAGATTAAAAGCGTGGTTAAAAAAAAAAGCTTTTGAAAACAGTCTGGTAGTTATTCTCTCAGTTTTGTATTTAAGAGATAGATTGAGCTCCCCGATACAAGTAGTTTCAAGTATCATCCATGACATATTCCCAATGTGCAAAATATTCATAAAATATTAATGTATGGAGATATGTAAAGTGACACTTCCACCTCATGAAAAGACAGATTTGAAATATTTCAAGTTCTATAAGCAGTTCAACAAGTGAATAAATTTGGTACAATAGAGGCCCAGACAGCAGCACATATGTGTTGAAAAGCCTGAGACAAATAAATGTTTAGTGAAAGAAAAAAAAAGACCTTTTAATATAATTATAATGGAAATATAATGGTAACAATAAGTACTTAAAACTCATACAACCAAGGAAATATAACAAAGGAAAATTATGGCTTTGAGAAATACATAATAAAATTATTAGTCATGAAAGATTCACAGATCTGTCATCATCTCTGTATGCAAAATGAATATGAGATCAGTAAGATACACCAGAAGTGCCCACATGGGTTTTCCACGTGTGGATGGATCCTAATTACTTAAACATAGGTACTTTATTTGAAGACTTACCTTGACATCAGAGCATAATCACACCATCTACACAAATAACCAATTAAAAATCTTCAATAGCAAAATATTTAAATACTTGAGCCAATTGGAATTGTATGATATCAAGATTTTATGAAAGGATAAACAACAAGACAAATCAGGTTAGTAGATGAATGAAGTCACTGTACACAAGACACAAAAAATAAAAGTCCTGACATGTTAGAATAAATATATTTTCAAAATTGTGGAGCACCCTCACTGTAACACTGTAGCCTACTGTGCCTCATTCCTAAGCTGTGAGTTAGGTAAATCTGGGCAGCTAAGAAAATAATTCTGTAAAGTCCACACACCTCAGATACCTTTTGCAAAGAAAGGAAATGCTTAGTATTCCAGAGTCACAATTCTCACCAGATAACAGATATATAGCTGGAGTCACTTTAAGGTCCTCACCTACAATGTCCTTTAAAAATTATTTTTCTAAAAGAAAATGTGTGAATTTGGAGAAAATCAACCAAATTTCTAATCTTTGGGAGGCTGGGTTGTGGCTCAGTGGCAGAACACTTGCCTAGCATGTGTGAGGCACCAGATGTGATCCTCATCACCACAAATAAATAAAGAACAATGGTACATCAACAACTAAAAAACTATTTTTAGAAAAGAACACATTTTTGTCACTGGTTGGCACAAATGTCAATAGTTCAGGTCTCAAATTTGCAGTCTTTCACCTAATTCTGATTATATTTATAAGTCCCAGAATGTCATCTACACTGCTGATCAACTTTCTGTAAATTGGGGGACCCTACAATTACCAAACATAAAAAGGACCATTCAATATTAAGATATTAGTTATCTACAACTCTAATAAATGAATTAAACACAACCATGATAATATCCTAACAACCTGGTGCACAAATATATAAAAATTGTCTTCTAAAGGCTATATGGAGAAGGCAGGCATACAGAATGGTCAACTATTCTGTAGAATAAGTTTACAGGACTGAAATATCTGACACTGAGATTTACTATGAACTTAAAGTAACCCAAAAGGTGAGATATGTGGCAAGGAATATACATACAGATTAGTGGAATAGAACTGAAGGCCTAGAAATAAACTCAAACACAAGAGATGGCAGGATTTCACTGGAGATGATATAATCTTTTCAATGAACTATGAACACCTTGGCATCTGTATGCAAAGAAATGAATTAGACACAGAACTTACAACTTTTAAAATATGAAATTATTCATCTAAAATAAAATATTAAATTTGTAGCTTGTGTCAGACAACATAGCAGAAATTCTATATGGCTTTGTCCTTGACAGGAATACTCAAAGCCAGAAGCAGGATATATGTCGTGACCCCCTCGCCAGCAAGGAAGACACGACACAGGATTCTTCTTTCAGCAGTTTATTCAGGCCTTAACTCTAGTTTTCTCTCAAGCGCTCTCTCTCGCCGCACCCACACACAGCCTAATAAAGCTTACTCAAGTCCAATCCAAAGCTGCCACGCGGGGTTTTCTCATAGGGTGTTGAGGGACAGCGCGCCAACTTTCCCTAATAAGGAGTTGTTTACCAAAATCCACAACGGAGACCGGCACCATCTTCTAATGGCGGCAAGAGTCTACCAACATGGCTCACCACAGTTCCCCCTTATTTCTTAAAAAACAATGCAGGCGAAAGTAGAGGTCCTATCCAACTGTGCAAACATGGCTGCAATGTATGGCTCAGTCCTAAGGAGGCGCCTTCCCTAGATCTGACACCATATCAGCTGACGCCTTTTTTCGTGGGACGGGGCATGGACGACAAACCTGTATGCAATAGGACATGCTTCCCTTGAGGTCCGGTGACCGGATCACTCAAGTGCAGTGCCTTGCCTCGCATCCTGCATCATGCTAATGGTGAAAAAGAAAGGGGATTTTACAAGTAGCCAGTCAGTGACTATGAGGTTGGAAGTGGCAACACCATCCCTCAGCCCCTGAGAAAACGAAGGGTCCAAAGCATAAAGTGCAGCACCAGCATGGAAGCCCACCTGCGTGCAATGGCAACAAGGCCTGCAGAGTGCATGGGCCTTCCAAAACTGGGAAGGCAGGAAGAGGAGGGCATGCCAAACCCAGTGCAATGTCAAAGATGACTTGGGGTGCAATGGCCAAAACCCAGGAAATTATTGCTTAAGTTGCGCAAGCCAAACTTGTGGAGAAATACCATTCTCTAGGGCTGCAAAAGCCTGGACGATCATAGCCTTTTCTTGGCTATGTCGAGCTCTTAGGCGACAGAAAAGCCACAGACAAAGGACAACCCCAAAACAACACATCGCTCCAAAAATGCCTACTCCCACCCATTCCTTAAAGAAAGAAAAAGCAGAAGACAACCAATTCGTAAATTGGCCCAATGTCACAGGGTCCACACGAGTGTTGTTCAACATGGCAATTTGTGTCAGTTGGGTCTGGATCAACTTCTCTGCTTCCATGGACCAGTTTCTGGCCAGGTACCGTCCGATAATATTAGAGGTATTTCTGGAATCATTAAATCTGAGAGATGTTATACATAAATGTGCACGATGATCAACACAACCCAAATGTACTAGGTCTGACAATTCCTCAATCTGAGCTTGGAGGAGATCCACCCTTTGATTAACGGCCAAAATTCCTGATAAAATATGTTGATTGATTTTACTTTGAGACTCTAAAATGTTGGAAGTTTGTTGGATGATCTGATTAACCGTGGCCACAGTCTGCACTTGACTAGCCATGGCTACTCCAGCAGTGACCGCTGCAGCAGCAGATATTGCAACCTCTGTTACAATAGCTGCCGTGATTCCAAAATCCCTACGGCTCCTGAGCACCTCAATAATAGGGAAGGAGTCTGGATCCGCAGTAACCGGAATTGGGACGAAAGTCGGGACCTTCATAACAACTGCCGTGCTCCAGGATCCATTCCAACACTCAGACAAGACACATGTACAATTAGAACAGTCAATCATTTCCGATCCTGTAGTATTGGTATCATTGGTCAAAAGGAACAGGAACGGAGAATGAAGGCAGACTGCTGCAGAGGGCAGTGTAGCATTGGACATCAGAGAATTGAATGAAATGTTTTTAAGTCTCTTACCATTAGCAGTGTCCTGTACAGTGCCAGACACATTAAACAGCCAGCTCTGGACTCCTCTCAATTGGGCCAGAGGAGAGATATCGGCTGTGGCCGCCTTTTCATTGGAAATCAACCATTGAAACCAAGACCAGCCTGTTCCTGTAGTGGAATTAGCCTTGGAAGAGTTATACAAATACCTTTTAAGAGAAGGGGAAAGAGAGAAACCCACAGCAACTTGGCGCTTCTCCCAAGAATGATCTTGAGAAGGCGTGAATGTCAGGGGGAAAGAATAGTACGGGGTACAATGAGAGGCCTTAAAATAAGTGGCATTACTAGCGTTAGGAAAAGCCACCGGGAGTGACACCTGGGAAATTATAGCCAAAGTGGTGATATTCATTTCGGTCGAATTTGTAGTCTCTCCTGAGCCCTCCGTTTCCCCATTACTCACTCGGTTAAGCACCACAGACAAGGTTCCCAGTGAGACCCTACTGTTCTGTAAGGGGTCTTCCCAATTGGTCAAATTGCCGCCCTGTAAGTGAATACAACGGGTTCTCAAGAAACTGAAGCAGAAAACTCCCGTGAGATTAACACAAGAAAGGTTGAAAACCTGTTCCCCTTCTCCTCTAGGGGAGACACAAGGGGCAGACATCTCACATGAAGTAGAAAAAAGAATGGGGAGGACACTAGAATTTTTATGGACCGGCATCGGCATCGGCCATGTCCAAGCTACCGCCCACCACTGCATCGGTAACATCTGGACCATTATCATCTGTGATAGGGCCAGGATACTCAGCAGAATGAAGGGTCTCATCGTTGGACTCTTGTAGGGTTCCCCGTTGTTGGTCAGTTATCTTCGAGACTTTTCTTGTTAGCCGTTCAGGGATCCACACCGGCTCCGCTCGGTCCTGTGGGAAAACACAGACAGAACCTCGTGCCCATGCCAGCACGGGATCAGGCCCATACCATTGTCCGGAAACGACATCTTTCCACTTAACATACCCAAAATTCGGGGCAGAGGGCGAACAATGCCTATCTGCAGCAGAGCGCCCTTGGATGTTCAGATTTAAAAAATTGATAGTAAATAGAGCCAGGGAGAGGTGCTCTTTCGGGGAGTGGCCTAAGCCAATTCCCCCTTTTTGTTTTAGTAACATCTCTTTTAGAGTCTTATGAGTGTGCTCTACAATGCCCTGGCCTTGTGGATTGTAAGGTAAACCATGGACAAGTTGGATACCCATCTTGCTGCAAAAGGAAGAAAATTGTCGCCCAGTATATGCTGGACCATTGTCCGTCTTAATGGACTGTGGTAAGCCCCAGGCTGCCCAAGCTTCCAAGCAGTGTGTGGTAACATTTCCAGCTTTTTCCCCAGACAAAGTGGAAGCATAGATAATGCCAGAACAAGTATCTACAGATAGATGGACATATTTAAGTTTACCAAAGTCAGGAACATGAGTAACATCCATTTGCCATATAGTTAAAGGCCATAAACCACGAGGATTTACGCCTATAGAAGGAGGATGATGTAAAATCACACAATTAGGACAATCCAACACAATCTGTCGAGCATCAGCACGGGAGATGGTAAAGCGTTTCTGAAGTGCTCGTGCATTAATATGAAACTTACTATGAAAGTCTGCAGCTTGATCTAAGAAGGAAATAGGGAACACCCAAGAAGGACGAGTAGCAAGATCTGCCTGGGCATTGCCCGCAGAAAGAGCACCCAGTAAACCTGTGTGGGCTCGAATATGCAAGGGGTAAAAACAGGCGGAATGATTCCAAATCAATGTTTGAAGATGGAGAAAAAGGGAAGACATTACTCCTGATGTGTGTATGGGACCCACTGCTTCCAACACCTTTAAAGCTTGCACTACATAAACAGAATCTGAGATTAAATTAAAAGGAAATGGACATTGTTCAAAAACTTTTATGACAATTTGCAGTTCCACCCATTGTGGATTACCAGGAGCAAACTGATGTTGGATAGGAGGTTGATCATTTATCACATAAGCTCCAATACCAGTCTTAGATCCATCTGTAAAGATATTTGCAGCTCCTGGAATAGGCGTGGAAGAAGTGATTTTAGGGAAAATGACAGGATGTTCCTTAATAAATGTAATAAGAGGATGTGATGGATAGTGATTATCTATCTCTCCTGGAAAAGAGCATCGTAATATAGCCCAATTATCCAAATTAGCACATAAGACCAGAATTTGTTGACATGTTTAAGGAACAATCACAGACGTTGGAGAGAAACCAAAAAATTGTACACTTTGTTGTATCCCTAACATAGCTAAGGAAGCAACTGCATCAGGATAATACTCAAGGGATTTTCCAGGGGACATACATGGATGTATCCACAGTAAAGGACCATCTTGCCATAAAACTCCAGTAGGTTGTCGCACAGTGGCGAGCACACATAGTTGGAGAGGTTTATCCTCTTGAAACCTACAAAGCTAGCATGTTATATAGCCTCTTCCACTTTAACCAACACTGATCTGGCTTCCTCAGTAAGATGTCGAGGGGAAGTAAGATCTGAATCGCCTTCATGAATTTCATACAAAGGTTTTAACTCAACATTGGGAATATGTAGGTATCTTCTAATCCAATTTATATCACCCAATAATTTTTGAAAATCATTTAGCGTCTGTAATTTATCAGTCCTCAGAGTTATCTTTTGGGGTGTGATAGTTTTACAAGAGATAGTAGCACCAAGATAATTAATGGAGTCCCCTATCTGTACCTTATCAGGTGAAATAAGAAAGCCTTTTGACTGTAGCAAATGTACTAAGTCAGTATAAGCGGCCTCCAACCTACATTGGGTCTTTGCTGCTAACAAAATATCATCCATATAATGTACACACCTTAATGATGGATATTTTTGTTTGAGTGGAGCAATAGTCACACCTACAAACATTTGACACATGGTAGGACTATTTGCCATGCCCTGCGGCAGAACTACCCACTCAAACCACTGATCAGGCTCCTCGTGATTACACGAAGGCAAGGTGAAAGCAAAACGTTCTGAATCTAGAGGATGCAATGGGATGGAAAAGAAACAATCTTTAATGTCTATACATATCACTGGCCAATTTTTAGGGATAGTAGAAAGCAAAGGCAACCCTCTCTGAATAGATCCCATGAGTTGCATTTGAGCATTAATAGCCCGTAGATCGTGCAGCAACTGCCATTTTCCAGTCTTTTTCTTTATAACAAAGATGGGTGTATTCCAAGGAGAAGTGGATGGCCTTATATATCCTAACTTTAACTGTTCTTGAATTAAAACATGTGCTGCAGTCAGTTTCTCAGAGGAGAGTGGCCACTGAGGCACCCATACTGGCTCCCCTGATTTCCAGGTAATGGGCACCTGATCCTCAGCGGCCCCTAAGAAAAACCCAAACCATGTCTGTTAAGTTTTGGTATTGATTGTATGGGACGTCTACGTCCCTGTAAATTTTTACCTAATCCAAGACCTGGTCTATATCCCATGTCTTGCATTATCTTTTGGGCAACAGCTGAGTATTAATTACTAAGTTGAAACCCCATGTCCTTCATAAGATCACGTCCCCATAGGGAGATTGGAAGATCAAGTACATATGGTTGAAAAATGCCAGAATGTCCTTCAGAATCTTTCCATGATAGATGTCTACAGCTGACTTGTGGAGCTTGAGCATATCCTAAACCCCTCAGCGATTGATCTGAGAGTTGTACTGGCCACCCCTTTGACCAGTCCTTCATTGCTATTATGCTACAATCTGCTCCAGTATCCAGTAATCCTAAAATTGATTTGCCTTCTATAGTTAATTTCAATGTGGGACGGTCATCCATTTCTAAGGACAAAAATACACAATTCCCCCCCCCCTCGTTGCTCCAATCTTATCATTTAATCTCAAATGGGAGCCAGCAGGAAAACGGGTATGTAGACTGGGTAGAATTAACAATTGAGCAATCCGGTCTCCTGGGGAGATGGACACAATACCTTTCGGAGCTTCTACTATAACCTTTACTGTTCCTATTGTATCCAGATTAATAATTCCAGGGAAGATGTAAAGGCCTTGTAAAGCGGAAGAAACACGCCCAACTAACAACCCTACAGTACCAGGTGGCAAAGGTCCTTTAAAGTCAGTTTCCACCAACTGGACTCCCATTTTAGGTGTTAATATGAGTCTGGAGGCGGAACAGAGGTCCAGTCCCGCGGCACCTGTAGTGGTTCTCCGCGGTCTTTGGGATGTCGTAGAGATGGCCATGTTTCGCTCTCCATGGTCCCATTCTCCATTGCCCCATATATTTGCGGGCCCTGAGGTCGAGGGCCCTTCCGGCCGTTTTTTGGCACCTGTTTATCTGATATTAGCTGTCCATGGATATCCTTGAATGATCTGCATTCGTTAGCCCAATGTTTACCCTTTTTGCAACGAGGACATAGTCCTGGCTGTCGAACAATTGAGGGTGACCCTTTTTTGTCCTGTAACTGACATGTTCGGGGACAATCACGCTTAAAATGTCCCTCCTGGCCACATCTAAAGCACTTTCCTGTATGAGAGGGTGGTTTTTGGGTTAGCTGGAGAACGGCAGCAGCCAACCCTGCATTACTAAGGGGTCCACCTATTTCCCTACAGACTTTCATCCATGCCTCTATTCCTTTATTTTTATATGGGGTTATAGCTGCTTTGCATTCCTTAGTACATTGTTCAAAAACAAGTTGTTTGATCAAGGGCATAGCTCTATCAGGGTCCCCAAATATCTTCCCTGCTGCATCCACCATCTGAGCCACAAAGTCAGAAAAAGGCTCTGTGGGGCCTTGGATGATCTTAGTTAAATTACCAGATAATTCCACTCTGTTAGGCAAGGACTTCCAGGCTCGGATGCAGATGTTGTTGATTTGCTCATATACTTCCGGTGGGTACCCTGTTTGTTGATTGGCAAATCTGCCCTGTCCCAAAAGCATGTCCTTATCCCAGGCAGGGCGTCCCGCCGCATGGTTTTGGGCCACCTGCTCTACTGCCCCCTCTAACATAAATGCTCTCCAATCCAGATACTTTCGTGGAGAAACACAGGCGCGCACTAGGCTCGCCCAATCAGACGGAGTCATACAAAAGCGAGAAAGGCCCTCCACCTGGGTAAGTGTAAATGCAGCATCCACACCATAGGTTCGGACTGATTCAGCCAATGTCTTGACAATTTTAAAGTCAAGGGGTTCATGATATCGCCCCCGATTGGCATCTTGAAACACAGGGAATGCTAGACCCATGTCCGAATGAATCTTTCTCCATGTTTGTGCATGAAACGTCCTATTGAGTCCTGGGTTAGGATATGGTGGAGGGTCAGGAGGAACCTCCAAAGCATCCTCCCCCTCTTCCTCATATCCCACATCTGTCTCTGGGTACTTATGTTCTGTGTAGACAGCCTTACAGGGATCACCTCACCCTTTAGTTTCACCTTTTTCCCTTTTTTCTCTAGCTTGCCGTGATAGCAATTCCAATACTTCCTCATTGTCTGGACTACTGTCTTCCTCAACGGCTTTCAATTCAGCCAAATCTGGATAAAGTCTAGTCTTTGGCTGGCTTGAACATTTATTATCTCTATCACTTCCCCCACTCTTAATACTTTCAGCTCCCTCGGACCTCTCCTCATGCAATTGTTCAAGAACCTCCTGTCCTTTGGTTAGGGCATCCTGACATCTACTGTCAGATAAACAACCCCTTACTAACTTCCATAAAGGAATCATGCCACCTTCGAGGGTCCCTTGTTCGTGTGCAAAATCTAAATCCCTGCCTAGCTTTTCCAAACTGGGGGTCGTGAGACTGCCCGAGTAAGCAAACCACGGGGCCGCTAGATCTACTTGTTTTAAGAACATCTGCAAAGTACTCTGTTTAACTTTTAAACCTTTAGATCGTAGCAGTCCGTCCAGGGCTAACAGAATAGGGCTAGAAGCAGAGGCGCCCATGGCTTTAATGCAGAAAGCGAAAGCAAAGAAATAAAGCGAAAGTCCAAAAAATCCCCACTCTCTCTTTTTACAGAGGAGCGACCCGCTAATTTTTCCGCAGATTCCCACTTACCTGGGAACTTACCAGTGCACCACCCTGACCGCTGAAAGTTCTGGATCCTGGGATTGAGAGGTATTCTGTTCCCCGTCCGGGCCACCAATTGTCGCGACCCCCTCGCCAGCAAGGAAGACACGACACAGGATTCTTCTTTCAGCAGTTTATTCAGGCCTTAACTCTAGTTTTCTCTCAAGCGCTCTCTCTTGCCGCACCCACACACAGCCTAATAAAGCTTACTCAAGTCCAATCCAAAGCTGCCATGCGGGGTTTTCTCATAGGGTGTTGAGGGACAGCGCACCAATTTTCCCTAATAAGGAGTTGTTTACCAAAATCCACAACGGAGACCGGCGCCATCTTCTAATGGCGGCAACGGTCTACCAACACTGCTCACCACAGATATATAAATGAGAAAGTTAATAAACTTTTACCCTGTTGAATGCATTCTTCAAAATACAGAATAGTTATTCAATTAATGAGAAGAAACTGTATGAAATATTTGCCAAATACATATATGATAAAGGTCTGGAATAAAAAAAAAAAAATATATATATATATATATATATATATATATATATATATATATATATATATATATATATATATATATATACACACACACACACACACACACACAATGAGCTCTTTAAACTCAACAAAGGGTGCTGGAGTTGTGGCTCAGTGGTAAAGCACTTTTCTACCATGTATGAGGAACTGGGTTTGGTCTTCAGCACCACATATACATTTATAACAAATAAAGGTCCATTTGTAACTAAATAATATTTTAAAAAACTGAGAAAGAAAACAACCAGTTTAAAAATTGCACTATCACATATAATGGTATTAGAAACTCATAAGGAGCAGTAGTAAGAAAAATATAATTAGAAACTATAATAAATAAACAGATCCATAGAGACAAGATTTGTGTATCTATCTACATCTATTTTTCTATAGATATCTATATATGTACATACATAGATTTATAATTATAGGTATATAAAATACTGCAGAATTACATAGTTTAAGCATATATCATAAAAAACCTTTATTATAATTCATTCATTAATGACTGATTGTATGTAATTTATGCATAAATACAGAACATCCTGTAAGCTTTTCACTTACAGAGACATTCACACAATAATTTATGGAGCTATGGTTGTAGTTAAGTGGTGCAGAATTTGTTCAGCATGTGCAAGACCTTGGGTTTGATTACCAGCAGCACAAAAACAAATGCAGTACTTTGCGGTAAGGCCATGGATAACAGTGATATTTGACAGATATTTCATGACTGTACTCTAACACATGTTTTGGAAAACCACAGAATTTAGTGGGTTTCTGTGTCTCCTATATGTAGTAGAAACTTCAATGTCTGAAAAGTTCTACTTGAAATATTTTTTAACCAATCCCCCTTAATTTCTAATGTCATTAATTTAAAACAATCAATCATGACCCTAGTGTACCTTAAGCATAATTTTTATTTAAACTTTCATTTTTTTACTTTTCTTATGTTTGTACTTAGTGCCCAGTTTTATTTACTTTGGAGTTCATAAAGTACCCAAATTATTCCTCCTGTTCAATCACCATGGTTCCATGAACTGTAGCTGAAATGAACAAACTGCCCCTTTAGGGAATCTAGACTGATACCCCTACCCAGGATGAGCCCATGTATCAGTACGTTCTTGAAAGTCAGACCATAAGGAACAAATTGGTAAGCCTTTTATCTTTCTAAACGTTGTTGTCTAGTGAACAAAACAGTATTAAAATTTACACAAAATATAAACAGTAGAACAAAATACTATTAAAATTTACACAAAATCTAAAAATGAGAAAAAAGATTAAAAATGACAAGGGATGCAAAAATTAAAAATTCTTTGGGAGAATGTAAATGGGTGTTAGAAGGAACTGATTTTTATGTATAAAAATATCAGAAACTAAACACTGGTGATTCTTTTACAACATTGTGACTACTGTATAAGCTATGGGATTATAAACTTAAAAATGGTAAATTGGATTTTACTTATATTTTTCCAAAAGAAATAAAGTTTTTGTAATGGGCACAAGAAAAAAAGTCAAAACCATAGCAAAAATAATAATAAGTATATAAAAATAAAATATTTAAAAAGTCAAAGAAAAATGCAAGTGATATTGGCCAAATAAATAACACTATTTTCATAATGAGAAGCATTTATTTGAATAGGCTACTGCCTACATATAATGGTCAACAGTGGATTGTTTCCTTATGCCTGACATATTTGTATCAGAAAAGCATGTCCGAATAGCCATGAATATTGGATATCTGTAATTATAATTAATACTATATTTAGATAGAGCCACATTTTTGTTCCTAGCATTCCAATTCACCATATCCAAATTATGGAAGCAGTTCCTATGCATGTTAATAGATGAACTGATTAATAACATGTGATATACACAATGGAGTTTTTAGTCTGCTATAAAGAACATTTAAATTGTGACATTTGTCAGTAAATGGACAGAAATTAACAACATCATGCTAAGTGAAATAATTCAGACTGATCAAGGGTAAAATGTTCTCTTTAATGTGTGGTAGCTACAGCAAAACTAAGGGAAAGGAAAATTGGATATCATAAATACATAGTGAAGATTAGTAGAGTATAAGGAGATTGGGTGGGAGTGACAGGAAAGGAGAATATCAAATGAATTTTTAAAATCATGGGTTTATAAAAATATACCACTGTGAATTCCACCTTCCTTTCTATGTATAAAGCAAACATAAATGAATAAATAGAAGATTAATAAAACAGATGAAGGAGAATATTGCGACGGGGGAAGTAATGAAGGAAAAAATTAAGTTAATGAGAATTGAAAGGGAGTAAATCAATTTAACAAAAGTGTTGAAAGCCCTCTACAATGAAAACTACAGCATTCTAAAAAAAAAATTAAAGAAGACCTAGTAGATGGAACGATCTACCTTGCTCTTGGATAGGCAGAATTGTCAAAATGACCATGCTACCCAAAGCATTATGTAGATTTAATGTAATTCCAATCAAAATCCCAATGGCATTCCTCATAGAAATAGAAAAAGCAATCATGGAATTTATCTGAAAAAAATAAGAGAGCCAGAATATCCAAAGAAATCCTCAGCAGGAAGAGTGAAGCAGGTGGCATCACTTTACCAGAACTTACACTATACTACAGAGCAATAGTAACAAAAATATCATGGTATTGGAACTGAAACAGACTGGTAGACCAATGGTACAGAATAGAGGACACAGAGACTAACCTACAAAACTACAATTATCTTTTATTAGAAGAAGGTTCCAAGAACATGCACTGGAGAAAAGATAGCCTCCTCAACAAATGGTGCTGGGAAAACTGGAAATTCATATACAACAAATAAAATTAAGCCCGTATCTCTCACCATGCACAAAACACAACACCAAGTAAATCAAGGTCCTAGTAATTATACCAGAGATTCTGTGTCTAATAGAAGAAAAAGTAGGGCCCAATATCCATCATGTGGGATTAGGCCCCTGCTTTCTTAATAAGACTCCTATAGCACAAGAATTAAAATCAAGAATAAATAAATGGGATGGATTCAAACTGAAGAGCTTCTACTTAGCAAAAGAAACAATCAGCGAGGTGAAGAGAGTCTACAGCTTGGGAGTAAATCATTACCACACACATGTCAGATAGAGCCTTAATCTCTAGGGTACATAAAAATTCAAAAATCTTAACACCAAAAAACAACCCAATCAATAAATGGGCCAAGGACATGAACAGACATATCTCAAAGGATAATATAGAATTTATCAAATATATGAAAAAAAAAATGTTCATCTCCAGCAATTAGAGAAATGCAAATCAAAACTAAGATATCATCTCACTCCAGTCAAAATGGCAGGTATTATGAAGACAAAAAACAGTAAGTGTTGGCAAGGATGTGGGGAAAAAGGCACACTCACATTGTTGGTGAGACTGTAAGTTGGTACAGCCGGTATGGAAAGCAGTATGAAAATTCCTTGGAAATCTGAGAATGGAACCACCATTTGACCCAGCTATCCCTCTCCTTGGTCCATACTCAAAGGTCTCAAAAACAGCATACTACAGGGATACAGCCACATCCATGTTTATAGCAGCACAATTCACAATAGCTAAACTGTGGAGCCAACCTAGATACCCTTCAGTAGATGCATCAATAAAGAAAGTGTGGTAATACACAAAATGGAATATTAATCAGGAATAAAAGAATAAAATTATGACATTTGCAAGTAAATGGATGGAATTAGAGAAGATAATGCTAAGAAAAATTAGGCAATTCCAAAAAAGCAAATGCTGAAGCTTTGCTCTGATATAAAGAGACTAATTTATAGTGGGGATGGAAAGTAGCATGGGAGAAATAGATGAACTTTAGATAGGGCAGAGGGTGGGAGGGGAAGAGAGGAGATAAGGAAGTAGGAAAGACTGTGGAATGAGACAGACATCATTTTCCTTAGTACATGTATTAAAACAGATGATGTGACTCTACCTGTGTACAACCAGAGTCATGAAAAAAAAGTGCTCTATTAGTATAATATTAGCTGAATTGCATTCTTCTATGATATATCAAATTAGAATAAATAAAATTTAAAAAACTAATTTATTTTCTTCAATTTTTATAGTGATTAAAATTAAAACTGGGTACTTGCAAAAGCAAGGCAATTTCTGTACCACTGAGCCATACCCCTAGCACAAATGTACCTTACTAATCTTGGTTATTCCTTTTTGAAAGACTTTCTAATGTCCCTCCTTCATGTCCATTGTTTGTCCCTCCTCATATCCATTGTTTTATACCATTTATTTTTATTGTTAAAATGATCTTTTCTCCTAAGTAACACTATACTATTCATATGATTAGTTTCTTGAAACAAGCTAAGAACTCCAAGTGGCCGACCACAACCTTATCCTGCTTTACACCTATGTTTTGTAGATTTGCCAGTGTGACATACCCAAACCTAGTTTCCCTGATGATAAGTGTCATCAATTTCAGCAGGCATCAGTACCAGGGGCTTTCTAATCTCTTTGCTCTTGTATTAGTCCAGAGTAGGTCTCCCTCATCCACACAAGATATCAGCCTTGCATTTGTATCTACCATGCCTAGATACAAGATAGGGTTAGGGTTATAGCAGTCATGTTCTGAGCTGATTTCCTTTTTCACACCCTTCCATCCTCAGACTCTGCCTCAGCTTTTACCCAAAGCTATGGTGTTTGTGACCAGAATGAACCTCTAAAACCATGATGAGCCAAAATAAAATTTTCCTCCAAGTTGTTCTTCTCAGGTTCTTTGGTCACAGTGGTTCAAAGCTGCCTAAAAGCAGAGTTCCTGAGTAAGTAACTATTTATTTAGTGAAATAAATTTAAAGGGTGAATCTGGCTTCCTATGAGATGTAGTAAATTATATTAACAAAGAAACAAATCATGTTTCAAAATGGAGAGAAAATAGAATACTGTTAGAGTCTGTAAACAAGTCAAAAATAACACCTGGCATTTTGCCAGGGGAATGTTAGAGTTCGTAAACAAGTCTGGATGGTGCCTGGCAAAATGCCTGAGGGAGTGGTTTGAGAAGTAACAAAAAGAAACCATTAAGTGTGGAGATTCCTTATTGGTTGACTGATGTATCTAGTTTATGCTAATTAGATAAGCTCTGTGGAATGTATAAATACTGCTCCTGTCCTGCAATAAACAGCTTCCACTCCTGCTGTATCAATCTACACAAGTTGTTCGTCACCCCCCGGTTATTTTGCTGCAGCCGGACTGTGGCAGATGGTGGCCCGTACGGGGAGCCCCGGGACACTCGGGGGTAAGTGACGAAAAATGCTGCCCGTCCATAGATAGGACGGGAGCAAATCTGCTCGTCCCTAGGCAGATAGGGCGAGAGGAAAAATGACAATTTCGAGAAAATGGAGAAGATTGATACAGTATGTTTGTGTCTTGTTTTGTCTCAGTGTATTGTATTGTCTTTGTGATGAAAATATGGAAGGGGTGAGAAGTAAATTACTAAGGGAAGAAGGCACCCCAGTGGAACCAAGAATAGTTAGGGCATGTGTCGATAAGAGCCCAGGAACTCTAGTCAGAAAGAAAAAGAAAGTTCAGAAGAAGAAAGATTATCAGAGGAGGAAGGATTATCAGGAAAAAAGTTGCAGCAAAAGGCTATTACTAAATACTTTTCGTTACCGGAGGGTGGGTGAAGCGGAGAGGCGGCTGCCGAGTGTGCAAGCTGGTCACAGCGCAGCAAGGATTTTCCAAGAGGCGGCGGCGACTGGCTCTTCCCTGCCTCCTGGCCTGGGAGCTAGCTCTTCCACTGCCGGAGCCCAAATCTAGACCTGACCTGGAGGCACAGTCTCGCAGGCTCTTGCTTCCTGTGCCCAGTAGCAGTTTGAGTCAGGGACACTCCCCAGGGCCATCTGGGGTTGCCCAGGCACTACAGCCAACAGAAGATGCTACTGGTGTCCCTGATGTTTGGTCATTTTCAATGCCAATAACTAAGCTACAATGGTTCTCCCACACCTGGAAGCTAATGAGTAATGAGCACTATTAATGCTTATTTCAAATGCAAAAAAACCTTGATATAATGTACTAAATTGTTCAGAAGGTTGTTTTCTTTTTTTTTTTAAAGAGAGAGTGAGAGAGATAGAGAGAGAGAGAGAAAATTTTTTAATGTTTGTTCTTTGGTTGTCGGTGGACGCGGCATCTTTGTTTGTGTGTGGTGCTGGGGATCGAGCCCGGGCCGCACACATGCCAGGCGAGCGCGCCGCCGCTTGAGCCACATGCCCAGCCCGGTTGTTTTCTTAGTAAAATGCTACAAAATTTTCTTTAGCCATCCGGAGTTCCTGCCTTCATCCCAGTGCCGGTAAAGACCAAGGTGGAAGAATTCCCAGTGTTGCTGAGAACCGGACGAGATTTCGGCTGAGAAACAGACGAGACTTCGGATCAAGCTAGCTGCCTGCAGAACTTACCTGGACTGTGATTTAAGCTAGCTGCCTGCAGAACTTACCTGGACTGTGATTTAAACTAGATGTCTGCAGAACTTACCTGGACTGTGATTTAAGCCAGCTGCCTGCAGAACTTACCTGGACTGTGAGTTAATCTATTGAGACATTGCTTTACCTGGACTGAGACAACAAACTGTAATGTACAACAAATTGTTACTCGGTATCTTTGCTAACAGTGTCATTGCTGGTATAATTTTTCCAAGGGCTTCTTGCATGGAGCCATCAAGTGGCTTGGTATTGTGGCATTTTGTATCCTCCCTTTCTCTTTGTAGCAGGTTATTTATGGTGTTTCTGTAAAAACCACTATGGTCGTTATTTAAATTAAACAAAAGGGGGAAATGTTAGAGTCTGTAAACAAGTCAAAAATAACACCTGGCATTTTGCCAGGGGAATGTTAGAGTTCGTAAACAAGTCTGGATGGTGCCTGGCAAAATGCCTGAGGGAGTGGTTTGAGAAGTAACAAAAAGAAGCCATTAAGTGTGGAGATTCCTTATTGGTTGACTGATGTATCTAGTTTATGCTAATTAGATAAGCTCTGTGGAATGTATAAATACTGCTCCTGTCCTGCAATAAATGGCTCCCACTCCTGCTGTATCAATCTACACAAGTTATTCGTCACCCCCCGATTATTTTGCTGCAGCCAGACTGCGGCAGAATACAAATGTGGAAAATAACTAAAAGAAACTAGTTTAGTCAGAATGGCACTAATGAGGACCTAAAATAACTTCCAAAGTATAGTGGAATAAAATGTATACTTAAAAATAGTGGTCAGTTTCTGAGTTAATTTTGTAGGTATAGACAATTTCAAAAAAAAAAAAAAAAAGAATTGCACATACACATGAAACTTAAAAATGATAAAATACTAAATAAATGAATTTTTTTTTAGCCCATCAGAGGAATGATGATATCACAGACAACCTGGCATTTTAAAGATAAGGGATTTATGAAAAACAGGCTACACATCTTTGATTTCTCTCTGAAAACTATATAAACTTGTAAAGGTATACCAATATTTTTGAGCCAGTTGAGAAATATATATATATGTCTCTGTCAGTAAGTAAACCGGAAGCCTGTGAGCCCACATGTGTATGTTCCCCAGGACCAGGCATGCTATTTCTCAGGAATCACGGAAGATGTGTCAAGAAAAATGGGGTGATACTTTGAAAATATTTCCCATTGGGTGCTGATCTGAAGAACCTACTGACTGCTAGAACCCTGGAGTAATCTCTCACATATTTCCTACAAAATAAAATATAAAATCCTTACCTCAAATAAATAGCACCCAAACCTCAGCCAACGGGTACCTGGAGAAAACTCACCAAACCTGAGGGTATGAAAATAAGGCCATTGCCTGGATTCCTGTGAACTTCCAATTCCCACCAAAAACACAAAACTCTAATGTACAAAATTTAAAATATATTTCATTTCTTTGGGTCTGGGGTGTTATTACTCTGTACATTTGTATTGCTCTTGAAGGGTTCCAAGATACATCCTTTATGGTGAAGGAAAATATTAACTGATCCAAATATCAAAATATATTGCCCATGAACAATTTAAGATATTTACAGTTTAGTCTCAATGTACAGAAACGTTGAATTCAATTATTATCTAAAATATAATAGTAGTTAAAATACAGGATGTTAAAATAGTAAAATTTGAAGGGTGAAAGAAGGGGGGAGGAAAGGGCATATACAAACCTCTATGTTATATTGTACAGATGAGTCAGTCCTCCTGTTTCATGCAAATTTTCTGCTTTCACATATGTTGGGGATGTGAGGGCCAGAGGACAGAGGGGGAGAAGAGGGGGAAAAAAGCAAAGAAACCAGGGTTGTTGCCAGTTTTAGAGATCCATTTCTTTTCTGTTTGTCTTCTAATCAAATAGGTGGGGTTGTCTGTTTTAAGTTGGTGTCTCTGGATGGTGTAGGTAACCAGGGTGAGAAGTCTGGTCCTGGTGTAGGGTGTCTGGAAGCTGGTAGTGCCACCTGCCAGTCCTTGCAGAGAGATTGCATCTCACTGGTCTATTTTTGGACTTCTCATCTGACTTGAGGACCTGGTATTGTCTCCCTCTCAAGCATGGAGATTTCCCAGCTCCTCGTCTGTCTGTTAGGCTGCAATCTTTAGTCCTGTCTCCCTCTCATTTAGCCATTCCCCATTGTGGGACTTCTCACATCCAGGTTCACATTAGGTGGGCAGGCCCTGGTCACATTACACACCTGCCCAACCTGCAGACCCATGAGCAACATGAAAAACAAGAAAAGAAAGTGTCCCAAACAAATCAAGACAATGCATCATTAGAATCATTGGCAGCCAGAGCAGAAAAAATGACAGAGAAAGACTTCAGGATGTACATGGTTAAAATGTTCTGTGAATTCAAGGAAGATATAAGAGAGCAAATACAAGCAGTGAAAGGTCACGTCCACAAAGAGCTACATAAACAAATCCAAGAAGCAAAAGATCACATCAACAGGGAGATAGAGGTTATAAACAAACAGAAACCCCTGAAATGAAAGAAACGATAAACCAAATTAAAAGCTCAAATGTAAGTGTCACCAACAAAGTAGACCACTTGGAAGGTGGGACAAGAGACAGTAAAGTTAAAATATATAATCTTAAAAAGAACATAGACCACACAGTAATAATGGTAAGAAACCACCAGCAGAATATTCAACAAATATGGAATATCATAAAAAGACCAAATTTAAGAGTTATTGGGATAGAGGAGGGCATAGAGGTCTAAAACAAAAGAATGAACAATCTATTCAATGAAATAATACCAGAAAACTTTCCAAACATGAAGAATGAATTGGAAATTCAAATTCAAGAAGCTTACAGGACACCAAATGAATAAAATCACAACAGATTCATACCAAGGCACATCATAATAAAAATGCCCAACATACAAAACAAGGAGATAACTTTAAAAGCCCTGAGAGAAAGGAATCAGATTACATACAGGGGAAAACCAATTAGGATAAGAGCAGATTTTTCAACATAGACCCTGAAAGATAGAAAATTCTGGAAAAACGTATATCAAGCTCTGAAATAAAATGAGTGCTACATAAGAATCTTGTATCCAGCAAAAGATTTGAAGATGCAGTAAAAACTTTCCACAATAAACAAAAGTTAAAAAAAATACTTATAGCTAGAAAAGCAGCAATACAAAATATCCTTGGCAAAGTATTTCATGAAGAGGAAATGAAAACATCAATGAAAGTCAGCTGAGGAGGTAGTACCCTAAAAGAAGAAAATCAAGTTAAATAACAAGAATAAAGAAATATGTCTGGAAATACAAACCATGCCTCAATAATAACCCTGAATGCTAATGGCTTAAACTTACCTATCAAAAGACATCGGCTAGCAGACTGGATTAAAAAAAAAGATCCAACAATATGCTACCTACAGTAGACTCATCTCATAGATAAAGCCATACACAGACTGAAGGTGAAAGGTTGGGAAAAATCATACTATTCACATGGACCACAGAAGCAAGCAGGGGCTTCCATCCTTGTATCAAATAAAGTAAACTTCAAGCCAAAGTTAATCAAAAGGAATAAAGATGGACAATACATACTGCTCAAGGGAAACCTACACCAAAAAGACATAACAATCATTCATATATATATATATATATATATATATATATATATATATATATATATATATATGCCCCAAACAATGGTGCAGCTATGTTCAAACAAACTCTTCCAAAGTTCAAGAGTCAAACTGACCAAAACACAATGATCTTGTATGACTTTAACACACCTCTCTAACCACTGGACAGATCTTCCAAACAAAAGTTTTAAAAAGAAACTATAGAGCTAATAACACAATTAATATCTTAGACATAACTGACAATATAGAATACTTCAACTGGCATCAAATGGATACCTTTTCTTGTAAGCAGTACATGGATCCTTCTCAAAAATATAATATGCCACGAAGCAACTCTTAGCAACTACAAAAAAAAAAAAAATACAGATTCTACCATGCATTTTGTCAGACCATAATGGGAAGAAATTAAAAATCACAGACAAAATTAAAAATAAAAATTTTGCCATCACCTGGAGACTAAATAAAATGCTACTGAATGAACAATGGGTTACCGAAGACATCAAAGAGGAGACTTAAAATTCTTATAGGTAAAAAAGAAATTAGGTACAACATATCAAAATCTCTTGGACACTATGAAAGCAGTACTAAGAGGAAAGATCATTGCACAGAGTTCATTCCTTAAAAGAAGAAAAAGTCAATAATTAATCTCATACTTCATCTCAAAAACCTAGAAGAACAAATCAACAGCAAAAGCAGTAGAAGGCAAGAAATAATTAAAATTAGAACTGAAATTGAAATAAAAGAAACAATTAAACATTGACAAAATTTGGTTGTCTGATAGAATAAAATTGACAGACCCTTAGCTATGCTAATGAAGAGAAGGAGAGAGAAAATTCAAATTACCATCATACATGAAGACAAAGGCAATATCACAACAGACACTACAGAAATACAGAGGATAATTAGAAATTATTTTGATAATGTATACTCCTATAAAATAGAAGATATTGAAGGCATCGACAAATTTCTTAAGTCACATGATTTGCCCAGATTGATTCAGGAAGACATACACAATATAAACAGACCAATATTAAATAATAAAACAGAAGATGCCATCAGAAGCTTACCAACCAAGGAAAGCCCAGGACCAGATGGATACACTAGTGAGTTCAACAAGACTTTTAAAGAAGAACTACAAAAATACCAAAATTCTTCAATTTATTTCAGGAAATAGAGAAAAAAGCAGCACTTCCAAACTCATTCTGAGAGGCCAATATCACCCTGATTCCCAAACAAGGCAGGGATAAATTAAGGAAATAAAACATCAGGCCAATATTTCTAATGAACATAGATGCAAAAATTCTGAATAAAATTCTGGCAAATTGAAGGTTGTTCACCAAGATCAAGGGGAGTTTGTCCCAGGGATACAAGGTTGCTTCAACATATGGAAATCAATAAATGAAATTCATCACATCAATAGACTTAAAAATAAGAATCATATGATCATCTCAATACATGCAGAAAAAGCATTTGACAAAATACAGCACCTTTTATGTTCAAAACATTTGAAAAATGAGAGATAACAGGAATATATCTCAACATCATAAAGGCTATCTAAACTAAGCCTCAGGCCAACATCATTTTAAATGGATAAAAATTAAAGGCATTCCCTCTAAAAACTGGAACAAGACAGGGATGCTCTCTTTCAACATTTCTATTCAACAGTTCCTGAACACTGCCAGAGAAATTAGACAGATGAAAGAAATTAAAGGAGTAACTACAGGATAAGAACTTAAATTAGCACTATTTGCCAACAATATGATTCTATACCTAGAAGACCCCAAAAGCACCACCAGAAAACTTCTAGAACTAAAAAAATGAATTCAACAAAGCAGCAGGATATAAAAGCAACAACCATTAAAAAAAGGCATTTCTGTATATCAGTGACAAAGCCTCAAGAAGGAAATGAGAAAAACTACCCGATTTACAGTAACTTCAAAAAAAGAAATAATAAGATACTTGGGAATCAACTTAACAATAGAGGTGAAATATATATACAATGAAACCTACAGAGCCCTAAAGAAATAAATCAAAAATGACCTTAGAATATGGAAAGATCTACCTTACTCTTGCATAGGCAGAATTAATATTATCAAAATGACCATATTACCAAAAGCACTATACAGATTTAATGCAATTCTGATCAAAATCCCAATGACATTTCTCATACAAAAAGAAAAAGCAATCATGAAATTCATCTGGAAAAATAAGAGACCCAGAATAGCTAAAGCAGGAAGAGTGAAGCAGGTGGTATTTCTTTACCAGACCTTAAACTATACTACAGAAAAATAGTAACAAAAACAGCATGTTTTTGGCACCAAAACAGGTTGGTAGATTGACCAATGATACAGAATAGAGGACACAGAGAGAAACCCACAAAATTACAATCATAAGAGACAAAGGTACCAAGAACATGCATTGGAGAAAAGATAGCCTCTTCAACAAATGATGCTGGGAAACCTGGAAATTTATTTGCAAAAAAAAATGAAGTTAAATGCCCATCTCTCACCATGCACAAAACTCAACTCAAAGTGGATCAAGGACTTAGGATTTAAACCAGAGACTCTGCATCTAATAGAAGAAAAAGTAGGCCCTAATATTCATTATGTGGGGCTAGGCCACAACTTCCTTAACAAGATGCCTATAGCACAAGAATTAAAACCAAGAATAAACAAAATGGGATAGATTCAAACTAAAAAGTTTCTTCTCAGCAAAAAAAAAAAAAAAAAAAAAAAAAAAAGTAAACAATCTGAGGCGAACAGGGAGCCTACATCATGGGAGTAAATTTTTATCCCTCACATATCAGATAGAGAACTAATGTCTAGGGTATATAAAGAACTTAAAATGCAGAGCACCAAAAAAACAAATAACCCAATCAACAAATAGGCCAAAGACCTGAACACACAGTTCTCAGAAAAGGACATAGAATCAATCAACAAATATATGGAAAAATGTTCATCATTTCTTGCAATTAGAGAAATGCAAATCAAAACCACTCTAACATATCATCTCATTCCAGTCAGAATGGCAGCTATTTTGAAGACAAACAACAAGTGTTGATGAGGAGGTGTGGGAAAAGGTACACTCATACACTCCAGGTGGGATTGCAAATTGGTGTACCCAATATGGAAAGCAGTATGGAGATTCCTTGGAAATCTGGAAATGACACCACCATTTGACCCAGGTATTCCTCTTCTCGGACTATTCTCAAAGGACTTGAAAACAGCATACTACAGGAACACAGCCACTTCAATGTTTATAGCAGCACAATTCAGAATAGCAAACTGTGGAGACAACCTCATGCCCTTCAGTGAATGAATGGATAAAAAATATGTGGCATATATACACAATGGAATTTTACTCAGCAATAATAAAAGCATGGCAATTGCAGGTAAATGGATGGTATTGGAGAAGTGAAGTTAGCCAATCCCAAAAAAACAAATGCTGAATAGTTTCTCTGATATAGGGAGGCTGAATATAATGGGGTAGGGAGGGGGAGCATGTGAGGAATAGATAAATTCTACATAGGGCAGAGGGGTGGGAGGGGAGGGGAGGAGGCATGGGATTAGCAGTGATAGTGGAATGTGATGACATCATTATCCAAAGTACATGTATGAAGACACAAATTGGTGCCAACATCCCTTATATACAACCCCAGAGATATGAAAAATTGTGCTGTATACATGTAATAAGAATTGTAATGCATTCCATTGTCATCGTTTTAAATTAAAATAAATAAATAAATAAAACACACTTCAGGCTGTGTGAGGATCAAGGACGAATCCTTTCAACCACTCACCAAGACATTGAATTGCATTGTTGTTCTAGTGCTCAGCTGCAGAAAGAGCAGGAATAGATCTGAATTTCAATACATGATACTCAATTTCAATACCTGAAATACAAGAGACAGAACATCGATGGTAGGAAAAGTGCAGAAAATCTGGGAGGCAGAAAAAAGTTGTCACGGAAGCAATAGACATTCTCAAGCTCAGCAGGTAATACCTGTGAAGACAAATGTCAATCCCAGCCTAATTCTTTCCTACATTAACACAGACCCTCACTTCATGCATGGGGAATACTGGTCATCAGCAATTTAAGAGATATTTAACCAAATTAAATATCCTACACAACGTATTTTTGCAATGCACATTTTCAATAAAAGTCAAACATTTTTTTTTATTTTAATATTGAGTTATTTAATTTCTTTTGCATTTGTTATGATTTTAGAATCAGATGAGCAATTTTTACAAAATGATTTTGGGATTTTGGCCTCATTATATTGAATCTGCAGAACCACTGTGGAATATTGTGGTTTTAACAAAATCAAACTTTTCATCATTGAATATTAGCTGATTTCCCACTTGTTTTCTTTTTTGGCATTTTACTTTCCCCTTTATTTTTACTTTGCAGTGAATAGTTCTTTTGTTATAACTTTCACTTTTTTTCCTATATTTGTGAGTGGATTTATGCCTCAATTTTAACACTGCCCATTGCTAGTGTGTATAAATTACATGACTTAATGTTGACCATTTAACACATGATATTATTGAACTAATTTAGGTCTTATGTTTCAATATTGCATGGAAATTACTTAGAAATATTGTAGAAATGAGAATATCATCTGCATATGCTATTTGAGTTTTGATGTATAAAATGCTGTTCAATATTCTCAGAACAATATTTAGAAGTCAGAAAACCATACTTTTTTATCCTTTTTCTAAAAGTAAATTATGAAACACTTAAGTTCTCACCATTAAATATGAAAACAGTTCATAGCTGCCCTTTAGTGAATTGAAAAAGAATTGTCCTCTGGTCTTAATTGGCCATAGGTTTTACAATAAATTACATAAGTATGTAATCTGCCAAAAGCTTTTCTCTATCAAAGTGATTTTTGGAAACTTACTTACTGTCCCTCTTTGTCATGAAGTCCAATCTATTTTTGTTGTTATTCTCAGTTTTCTAGGGTTTTGAATATCTGGGTCAACATCTATAGGAAGATGGTCTGCAATTTCCATACTTTTGTTGTGTTATCTGGTATTTCTGGCCTTACAGAAAGAATTAGTCAATTTTCTTCTATTTTTAGACATAATCATGAATTATTCTTACTGATCTCTTATTACATGTTTCCTAGTAATCACCTGCGAAGGCACCTTTTTTTAAAAAAAATGTGATTACTGTTTTTGTTTGTTTATTTGTTTTGTTTTTTTTGTTGTTTGTTTTTTTTGGTGAGTTGATTTTTGGAGCTGGGTTTTTGTCAGGTTGGCCTCACATTCCTTAGCCCAAATCCTCCTCCTGCTGTAGCCTCACAGGTTGCCAGGACTAGTGGCATGTGCTCCCATGATCAGCTTTTCAGCTGCTCATAAAAATATTTGCAATTAAATTAAATGTTAATTTGTAGGTCTACTTTATATTTCTTCACATCTGGGTCTACTAATGTACTCTATTGATTCCTGAAGTAATTTTCAAAGTTGATGGTTATCTTGCAATTTATCCATATGTTGTTGTTTTCCAGGCTCTAGACTTTCTTGGCAATTAAGATGGAATGATGAGCAAGCACAATGTGGGGAAATGGGAACCTGGCATTTTGTGAATCGACCAATATCTCAGGATGCCCTGTGCAGGACGGAGAGTGTGCCCACATAATCCTGTGAGATAAATGAAGCAGAGAAGGTAAAGTAAATTATAATTTTAGTTAGCCTAATTAGTTATCTTGAGTAACTTTTATATGTCTTACACACTTGTTTAATTTTAATGGCAGAATCTAATTATTTTACTATACTTAAATTCGGCTATTAGGGTTTTTTTTTCATTGTGATTTGTGTAATTTTCATATATTTTTGATGTTGAGCTTTTATCACACATGTGGCTAGCAATGATTTTCTTTCACCAGTCTATTTCTACATTTCATTGATTGGTTCCTTTGCTCTCTAAAAGCATTTTTAGCTTTACGTACTCTCACTTATCTCTTTGTGTTTTTCCTTGCACATTCTCAGCATGTTCTATCTAAAACCATTGCCAACACCAATTGCAAAGAATTTTTCTCATTTCCTTATGGAATTTTTATGATTTCAGGTTGTATCACAATGAGATAACCACATACATGTGAGCTATTCTCAAAATGTTGGTAGGTAACACATACTGCATAGGATATGCAGGAAATGAAACACTTGGACATCCTTGTCAGGAATATAAATTTGAATAGACATTAATAAACTATAAGGAGGTTTTTTTAAACAATTAAAACTAGACAAGCCATATGACTCACATTTTGTTGAGAAAATGCTTGTATTTTTTTTATGATTCTTCAGAAAATGAGAATAAAATACATAAGAAATGTACATGTGCATACAAAAGGGAGCTTATTATATTTACTCACACAATCATGGGAGGAATAGTCATCAAATGTTTGCCTGCAGGATGGCAACACTGGGAAAATGGTAACAGCTCAGTCCAAGAAAGTGGAAGCTTCACAATGTGAGGAAGCAAATGAAGCTGTGGTCTAGGACAGAGAACTTAGAAGACCGCAGTAGATAAAAAAAAAAAAAAAAAAAAAAAAAAAACTGGGCAAAGACGTGAACAGACACTCCTCAGAATACATACAATCCATAAATATATGAAAAAATGCTCATCATCTCTAGCAATCAGAGAAATGCAATATCATCTCACTCCAATCTCAATGGCAGCTATTATGAAGACAAACATCAATAAGTGTTGGCGAGAATTTGGGGAAAAGGCACACTCATACACTGCTGATGGGACTGCAAATTGGTGGAACCAATATGGAATGAATTATGGAGATTCCTTGGAAATCTGGGACTGGAACCCCCATTTGACCCAGGTATCCATATCCTCAGCCTATACCCAAAGGACTTTAAAACAGCATACTACAAGGCACAGCCACATCAATGTTTACACCAGTACAATTCACAATAGCTAAACTGTAGAGCTAACCTAGATGCCCTTCAGTAGATGAATGGATAAAAAATGTGGCATATATACATAATGAAATTTTTCTCAGCAATAAAAAAGAATAAAATCATGGCATTTGCAGGTAAATGGATGGAGTTGGAGAAGATAATGCTAAGTGAAGTTAGCCAATCCCCCAAAACTAAATGCCAAATGTTTTCTCTGATACAAGGAGGCTGACTCATTGGGTAGGGAGGGGAGTGTGGGAGGTATAGATGAACTCTAGATAGAGAAGAGGGGTGGGAGGGAAGGGAGGGGGCAGGGTTAGGGTTAGCAAGGATCATAGAATGTGATCTACATCATTATCCAAAGTACATGTATGAAGACTTTATATACAAACAGATATCAATAATTGTGCTGAACATGTGTACTAAGAAGTGTAATACATTCCGCGGCCATATTTTTTTAAAAAAAATTAATTTTCTTTTTAAATTTACAAAATGAAAAGTTGGCCCTTTGAAAAAATAAATACATTTGATAAACCCTTATCCATGCTAATGTAGAGGAGAGAAAATCTCCAATTACTAAAACAAACAAACAACAACAACAACAAAAAAAAAAAAAACCCTCCATGATGAAAAACAAAATATCACCATCAACACTAGAGAAATACAGGAGATAATTAGAAATTATTTTGAAAATTTATACTCCAATAAAACAGAAAATATTTAAGACATCAATAAATGCCTAGAATCAAAATTTACCCAAGTTGAGTGAGGATGGTACACACAAATTACACAGATCATTTTCAAGCAATGAAATAAAAGACACCACCAAAAGCCTACCAACCAAAAATAGCCCAGGAATGGATGGATACAAGACTTTAAAGGAGAACTAACACAAATACTCCTCAAATTATTCCATGAAATAGAAAAAGAGGGAACACTTCCAAACTCACTGTATGAGGCAAAAATTACCACAATTCTAAAATCAGAAAAAGACACAAAGAAAGTAAACCTCAGAGCAATATCTTGAAGGAACATAGATGCAAAAATTATGAGTAAAATTCTGGCAAATTGAATACCAAAACATATTAAAAAGATGGTGCACCATGATTAAGTGGGGTTCGTCCCAGGGATGCAAGGTTGGTTCAACATATGGAAATCAATAAAGGTAATTCATCACATCAATAGACTTAAAGATAAGAACCATATGATCATCTCAATAGATGCATAAAAAAACATTCAACAAAATACAGCACCCCTTCATGTTCAAAACACTCAAAAATCTAGGAACATATCTCAATATTGTAAAGGTTATCTATGCTAAGTCCCAGGCCAACATCATTCTAAAGGGAGAAAAATTGAAGGCATTCCCTCTAAAAACTGGAACAAGACAGCTCTGCCCTCTCACCACTTCTATGCAGCATCATTCTTGAAAAATTGGCCAGAGCAAATAGACAGATAAAAAAAAATAAAAGGATATGGATAGGAAAAGAAGAACTCAGACTATGACTATTTGGTGATGACATTATTCTATATCTAGAAGATCCAAAAAATTTCACCCAAAAACCAGAACTAGTAAATGAATTCATCAGAATAGCAGAATATAAAATCAACACCCATAAATCAAAGGGAATCTGTACATCAGTGACTAGTCCTCTGAAAGGAAAACTACCCAATTTACAATAGACTAAAAACAAAACAAAACAAAACAAAAAAACCACCAAACCAAAAAATCCCACAACGTAATGAAAGAGGTGAAAGATTTCTACAATGAAAACTACAGAATGCTTAAGAAAGAAATTAAAGAAGACTTAGAAGATGAAAAGAGCTCCCTTGTTCTTGGATAAGCAGAATTAATATTGTTAATTAATATAATTAATAATGACCATACTACCAAAGCACTATACAGATTTAATACAATATCAAAAGAACTATACAGATTTAATGCAATTCCAATCAAAATCCCTATGGCATTCTTCATAGAAATAGAAAAAAGGGATAATGAAATTAGTCCTGGAAAAATAAAGAGACCCAGAATAGCCAAAGTAATTAATAAGGAAGAAGAGGGAGGCAGGAGGCATCACTATACCAAACCTTAAACTATACTACAGAGCATTAGTAACAAAAACAGAATGGTACTGGCACCAAAATAGACATGTACACCAAGGTACAGAATAGAGAACATAAAGAATATCCTACATAAATAAAGTTATCTCATACTAAACAAATGTACCAAAAACATACATTGGAGAAAAGATAGCCTCTTCAACTAATGGTGCTGGGGAAACTGGAAATCCATATGCAACAAAGTGAAATTAAATCAAGGATGTATCAATTAAACCAGAGACCATACACCTCAGAGAAGAAAAAAATAGGTCAAAATCTTCATCGTGTTGGATTAGGCCCCAACATCCTTAATAAGACTCCCATAGCATAAGAATTAAATCCAAGAATCAACAAGTGGTAGGATTCAAACTGAACAACTTCTCAGCAAAAGAAACTATCAGTGAGGTGAAGAGACAGTCTACATCTTGGGAGCAAATTATTAACACACACACTTAAGCCACAGCACTCATCTCTGGGTATATGAAGAACTCAATCTTAACACACACAAAAACACACTCACACACAAATAACAAATAACCCAATCAATAAATAGGCCAAGAAACTGAACAAGCATTTCTCAGAATATGATATACAATTGAGCAACAAATATGTATAAAAAAGTTCAACATAGCAATTTGAGAAATGCAAATCAAAACTTAGATTTCATCTCACTCCAGCCAGAACAGCAGATATTATGCGTATAAACAATAAGTGTTGGTGAGGATGTGGAGGAAAAGGTACACTCGTACACTGCTGGTGGGGATGGAAATTGGTGCAGCCAATATGGAAAGCAGTATGGAGATTCCTTGGAAATTGGGGAATGGAACCAACATCTAACCCAGCTATTCTCTTCTTGGACACATGATAGTCCCCCACAGCAGGGACTTGCTGAAATCAGTTCATAGGACCAGGATAATACATTAATGGTCATGGTACATTCAGCTTAAAAATAGTATAAAATACCATGGGTAAGTTTTACACGGGTGCCATATGCATGTGGTATTACGTATAACTATGATGCACTAATTAACAATCCAGCATGCTTTAGTCTTAAGGGAAGCATCCAGTCCTAAAATTCATCCACAAAGTTAAATATATGTAAACTTAACCAAGAAAGTTTTGAATTATAAGAGAAAAAAAAAAAAAAAAAACAAGTTATTACCTAACATGTGCATTGTGAAGCTCTACTGTTACAATTGTCATCAAGGAATCATGACATCAACAAAGTCCACTCATGAACCCACATGGATGTAAAAATCATAGACTTAATTGCAATAGAAAAGTTATTATAAATCAAATCCTAACCAGGCCAACCTGAGCAACTTACCTAAACCCGCGGTCAGAATGAAAACTAAAAACTACCAGGGAGAGAGCTCAGTGGTAAAGCACCCTTCTGTTAACGACCAAAAATAAAAAATAAAAAAAAAAAAACAACAAATAAACTCCACAAAACTAGCTCAGGAATAAGCGGGATCCCTGTTCACCGCAGCTCCCCTCCTGCAGGAAAACAGTGTTTGGAGATTTAATTTTTTTTTTTTTTTTTTGATACCCAGCACTGAACCGGGGGCACTGGACCACTGAGCCCAATCCCCAGCCCTAACTCTATTTTGCATTTCATTTAGAGGCAGGGTCTCCCTGAGTCTCTAAGTGCCTCGCCAACTTGTGGAGGCTGGCCTTGACCTCTCAATCCTCCAGCATCACCACCCCCTCCGCCCCAGCCTCTGGGAATGACAGGTGTGCACCATAGCCCAGCTTGGAGATTGGATTCTTCTAGTGGTACCACCTGTCAATCAACACAGCCCGGAAAGGCCAGGATGCCGGGCTCACCTGCCAGATAAGGACTGGAGCAGGGGCTGAGGCTGCCCCCAGGGGATGGTGAGGATGGGAGGGGTCTCTGCCACTGTCACGCTCCCCACCCGGCTGTCCAGGGGGACTGAGGGGTGCTGTCCCCAAAGGGCTCAGGCCTGTATACACAGAGAGTCAGGGTCATCCAGCTCAGGTTCCTGCCACAGCTAGTCCGCCTGATGGCCTCCTTGCCCCGCCTCCCTCTGGAGCCTCCGTGTCCAGGCACCAGGTGCCACTGCACACTCACCATTTCCTGGTGCCCACCAGCCAAGCCTGCCCTGGAGAGCTTCAGCCCCTACATGGCAGGCCCACCCCATATCCCGGGCACGGAGCAAAGCCTGGAGTCCAACTGCAGGAATCCTGGAACCAAGGACCTTGGAGAAATAAATCCCATCCCGAACGTGGAGGCCCACCCCCTGCTCGCTGGCTGTGCTCAGGATTGGACAGCGCTCAACACGGGGGCTTCTGATTGGACAGGGCGTCAGTCAGTCTCCGCTCTCCCCCCCCCCCCAGCCCAGCAAGCCTTCTTTTTGAGTGACAGGGGGGTGACATCTGCTCCAGGCAAGGAGGAAACAAGAATGGCGGGGTTTGGGTGCAGCTTTTTTCTTTTTTTCTTTTCCTTTTGAGGTCTGGGCATTGGGTTAGGGTTAGGGTGACCAAAATTCTAAGTTCTGTTGGGTTTTGATGTTAGGAAATTGAAGTCATTTCTGGAAAGTTTCACCACCTGGGCCTCCTCCTATAATAAGACCACCCAGAGCGTCTTCCGGGTGCTGACTTGTCCTCTGTTTATCTGTGTAAAATTCTCCAAGCAGAACTGACCTTTCACCCCTTGGGAACTTCCTATTGAATTATGGCCAGTGCTGGTAGAGGCTCACTGGGGGCCTGGCAGGCACCCTGGAGTTTACCATCCCGTTGGCATCGTGAGAGCTGATGTTCCTCCAGCTGAGTTTAATCTATCTAGAGCCCACATTGAGGCTGGAGGCAGAGTAAGAAGATCAGCACAGAAGAGACCCCCAGAGTGCAGACCTGGGTAAACCCCAGCTGCACCAGGGCTTCCTCACACTCTGGTGAACTGGGGGTTGAATACAGAGGCCTCGACCTCTGAGCCCCTTCCCCAGCCCTAGGTTGAATTTTATTTAGAGACAGGGTCTCACTGAGTTGCTTACCACCTTGCTTTTGCTGAGGCTGGCTTTGAATTCCCCACCCTCCTGCCTCAGCCTCCACTGCCACTGGAATGAAAGGTGTGTGCCACTTTTTTTTTTTCTTTTTGAGAGAAATACCTGTGGTTGCCACATGATAACAGCCTTGCACAGATCAAGGCCACCCTGGGTGCTCTACCTGGTTCCTGCCAGTCCCCTGGATCCCAGGCAATGGGATCCTGCCTCCTCCAAAAACCAGAGACACCCTGCCCAGGTGTGCATCCTTAGAATCAGCTGAATACTCTACACTTCACAAGAGAAAAAGAAATAGAAAAAGGACAGACCCTACCTACTTGTCTTGATGCAAACAAAGTCAATGTGTTTCCAAAGAGAGTTCTTGTCTTGTCCCCCCAAATCAGTGATGCAAAAAGTCACATAATACAGAGAAGACTTCTCCTTAAGAGGGGCTCAAGGGTTTCCCTCTTTAAGGAAAAACAATTTGCATTTGATTGGGAGTCCAGGAAAGCCAATTCCAGGTTTTCCTAATTTGGTAAATAACTCCATGGACTGGAATGCACCAGGCTCCTCTCTGCCTTTGTTAACTCAGGAGGCCTCCAGTTTACCTGCCCCCTGGGACCCCTGCACCTGCAGATGAATGCCAGGGGGTGGGGGGGTCCTTTCTTCTCCACGCAGTACCCTGAACCTCCACCTTCCCACAGGCTCCAACACTTTTGGCAGCATCCAATGGGGGAGCAGTTTAGAAAATTCTGGAATGTATCTAAAGACATTTCCTCATCCGGCTATGATGCTATCAATTTGATCCCATGGTCCTTTTCAATACTTTTTTTATCTTTTCCTGTTTTATTCGTTCTTCTTAGCTATACATGACCATAGAGTCCATTTTGGTAAAATTATCCAAACATAAAATATACCTTATTCTCCTTAGGACCTCATTCATGTGAGTGGGCATGATGGGCTGATTCACTTAGGTATTATCATATATTTAAATAGGAACATTATGGTTGATTAATGCTACTGTCTTTCCTGTTCTTATCTCCCCCCCTTCCTGTTGTTCCCCTTTGTCTAATCTACTGAACTTATCTTTGTGCCCGCCCTGCTTCCTTGTGATGTAGATAACACATATCAGAAAAACATGTGACTTTTGGTTTTGGTGCATTGCCTTATTTTACTTTAGTATAATAATCTCCAGGTCCATTCATTTACCAGCCAGTGATATGAAGTCATCCTTTTTTAAAGCTGAGTAATATTCCACCATGTATGCATACCACAATTTCTTTATGTATTCATCTGTTGATAGGCATTTAGGCTGGTTCCGTAGCTTAGCTATTGTGAGTTTTGCTATCATGAACATTGATGTGGCTGTGTCCCTGTAGGATGCTGATTTTAAATCCTCTGGATATATTCTGAGGAGTGGGATAACTCAGTCAGATGGTGGTTCCAGTCCTAGTTTCTTGAGGAATCTCCATCCTGCTTTCCAGAGGGGTTGCACCAATGTGCAGTTTATCCAACAAGGTGTGAGTATTCCATGTCCCCTGTGAACATCTAGAGCGTTCGGATCCCTGGGTAAGGGTCACGAAATAACCAGGACACAGGGGATGCAGAGCAAAAGCAGCAATTGCAACTGCATGCTGAGGTTTATTTGCAAGTTCCTTTTATATTCTTCTTCTAACAAAGCAAGCAATTCTTCAATAACACTTTACCCACATTGCACAAATATCATGCCTCAGCAGATACACAGAGCTAGATTCAGACTGTTCCTTTTCATTTGATAAGTACCCTCTTAAAGTTCTTTGTAGACATTATCTAATCCCCTGAGGATGCATTTGTTTCTTTAGAATGTACTTTTCACAGGATAAGTATGCAGGAAGCTTCTTCCTCTTGGCCAAACCATGCAGAACTTGTGCCTTGCGATAAGGGGAAGAGAACATTTCCTCCTCCTAACTGAGGTTTGCCTCAGCTAACCTAAATCACAGCCACAGCTCTTGCAAAAAGTCAGGCCTGAGAGAGCTAAACTCTGCACACTTAAACCCCAACAGTCCCCCATATCTGCACTAATTTATTGTTACTGTATTCTTGATAATTTCTATTGTGACTGGAGTAAAAGAAAATCTCAGTGTAGTTTTAATTTGCATTTCCCTAGTTGCTAGAATACATTGCCTTTTCAGTATTTATTTTTTTTAAATGTTTTCTATTGGAGTCAGACCAAATACCTTTATTCTATCCATATATTTTTCTGTGGTGCTAAGGATGGAACCCAGTGCCTGCACATGCTAGGCAAGCACTCTACAGCTGAGCCCCAGCCCCAGCCCTCATTTTCAGTATTGTTTTTTACTTTTGCTTCTCAGTAAGAGCAGCCCAGTTATTTGGGGGACCAGTTTTGCTGAATTTGTGAAATGGGAACATTTCTCTTGAAGGAAGACTGAGAAGGTCAAGCCACATGCCCAGGATTCCAGAGATGAGCAGTACACAGTAGTCTTGCCCAGGATGAGGAGAAGATTATGTGGCTGAGAAGAGAGAAAGAGCCGGGACACCCTGAGGCCAGAACCCTTCCTTCCCCCCATGAGGGAAATAATTAATTATACTTGCTGTTAGTTTTCTTAACCAAAATGAGAAATTTTCCTAAGCTACCAGTGCCACTAAATATAGGTCCATGGATGGAACTTAGATTTGTCTTGAGAGGCAAGGAAATGTGGATAATCAACCCAGTGGCTTCAATAGCCAACAAGCTAGACCTTGGGCTCCTTGGGGGCAAAACACTGGGTTTTACCCAATAATTAACAATCCAACAGCACCTGACACCCAATTAATGTGGGACGGAGTGTTGGATTGGTGGGTGTGGGGGTCTGTGGGTGGCCAGCTGCAGGAACTTGCCTCTGGTGGGGTACGTTCATTGCATCTGAGAAGTTTTTCAACATTAATGAGATAAGCAGAGTGGTGAGAAAACTGGCTAACCCTCTGCAATATTCTAGCCAGAAAATTCATAAGCATGTTAAGCGCATCTTAATGTTTACCCTTGGTAAAATGTGCTTCAATCAGAATTCAACCATTTGAATACAATTGTCAACACGAAAAGTTTCTGAAATCAGCTGGTTTGTGGACCACATTTGGGGATGACTGCAAAAACCATATGAGTCCATGTCTAAATACATAAGTAAAAATAGAAATCTAATAATGAGCATTCTCTTAAGACTTCTGTCCTGAAAACACTTCCCTATGTGCTCTGAAAGCTAAATTATCATTTAATAATTCCTCTAGCAACACTTGAGGTCCATAAAGAACTGTGGAACATGTCTGGTTGGGACAGAAATGTTGGGATACCAATAAGAAAGTTACTCTGAACCTGAAAGGAAAAGATTCATAAATCACCAGAATGCAGGAATGCCCACAAAATATCTGAAATTAAAAACAAGGGACTGGGGTTTTGGCTCAGTGACAGAGCACTTGCCTAGCACCTGTTAGGCACTGGGTTCAATCCTCAGCAACACATTAAATAGAAATATATAAAATAAAGATATACTGTCCAACTAAAAACTATTTTTAATAATAAAGATCACATTTTTTAAAAAAAGCAACTCCCTGCAATGCAGCATTTCTCCTAGACCAGCTTCCTGGACCCCCAAATATGAGCATGATATAAGCAAGCTTAGAAAAATGGGTGACAAACTACAGAAGTCTGATCTTGCCTCATCACTAGTCCTGCCCCATTTAAATGTCCCTCTCTAAATAGCAACACCTCAGACCACGTATTTGCTGTCTCTCCCTTTAGGGCTTCCTCACATTTTTTTTTCTTTCTTTCTTTTTGTAGTGCTGGGGATTGAACCTGGGACCTTGTGCATGCAGGGCAAGCATGCTACTGACTTCACTGAATTTCCAGCCCTTCACGTTCTTTACTGAATGTGGATCTGTTTTCTAAATAGGACTGTCCATGCGCCTGACAAATGAAGTTCTTTTCTGCCATGAAAACCAAGGAACCTACTTTTCCTTAGCTGATGTCCCTCTCTCTCCCTGGAATCCCTTCCCATCACCTAACCTCTCACAGCCAGAGTCAGACTTGAGCTATGGAATTTTGTGTGGTTTTTATTGTTTGGGTTCTGATATCACATACATCACTGGATGGAGATAACCAGCAGCTTTGCATTTTTTTTAATAAGTAAAGGAGAAGTTTTGGTAGCACATGTCTGTAAGCCCAGGCATTTGGGAGGCTGCTTCAGGAGGATCACAAGTCTGAGGCCACAGTTTGCCTGTTACCAAGACCCTGCCTCAAAATAAAATATTCAATGTTCTGATATTGGGTGAGTCTTCATGAACAATGAAGGGTCAGAATTCCTGTTTCAACAGTCTCCCCTTAGAATACTGTGTGTAGGTGTGTGACTGTTACCTTCCAACTGGACCTAGAACTGTTGGTGGTGTCCACCTGTATTAATAAATAGATCAAATGAAATGAGTAAATAAGTAAAGCAATAGAAGATCTGACACTGTAGCTGGTTGTGATCCCAGGGATATGGAGGTTATGTTGTGTTTCTTGGCTCTTGTGTTCTTGCAAGAGAGGATTTTAGATAATACATAAAATTTAATCAAAGTAGAGAAAATCTCATTGGCCCAGAAATCACTATCAAGAAGGGGGGAGGAAAACAGGGAGGCGTCTCTGACATCTCTAGGCCTCACACCCGCTTTGCTCCTGAAGTTTATGGAAGATGCTGTGGGTGATTCCAGAATTCTGCCCATGGACCAATTCCTACTCTTAACTGGCAGTCGGATGACATCATATTTGTAGGTTCCTACTCCACATGGTCTTGTCCACAGACACCAAAGCAAAACCCGAGTGTGTGAGTGAATGTTTGTGAGTGTGTTGTATGTGTGTGTGTGTTTGTGAATTTTACTATAATAAAAATTTTATTATGGCAGCTATTTTGAAGACAAACAACAACAAGTGTTGCCGAGGATGTGGGGAAAATGGTACACTCATACAATGCTGGTGGGACTGCAAATTAGTGCAGCCAATATGGAAAGCAGTAGGAAGATTCCTTGGAAATCTGAGAATGGAACCACCATTTTACCCAGATATCCTATGGAGCCAACCTAGATGCCCTTCAGTGGACGAATAGATAAAAAATATGGGTTATATATACACAGTAAAATTTTATTCAGCAATAACAGTATAAAAATCATGTGTGGGGGGAGGTTATGGTCTTGTTCTCTTGGTTTCTGACTTGTAGGGGATAGTTTCTCTGAGATTCTCACCAGTATCTTTGCCTTTGTCAAAGGGGTATTGCAACTTACTTCTGTTTCTTGCTATCTAACTTTTGTGGTTTTCCAATATGAGGTATGAGGTAGAAGTGGATTTTAAGTGGATATTTTTAATGTAGGAGTTCACTAATTACTATTAGAAGCAATAGATGAGCTCAGAACAGTAATAAAATTTAATATCATCAGTTATTTATGTACATAAGAAAATATGTAGCAAACATAAAATTAAAGACAGTTCTAATTACCATAATATCAAAATACTTGGGAATTTTTCAATAAATGTGAACACTTGAACATTTAACATGGCTTGTTTTTAGAAAATATACCATTATCCCTAAGCCACCTTCTTTATTGTGGGGACCTTAACTCATAGAAAAAAATGATAGGAATTAAAAACTCTCCCCTGTGATCCTGAGGACAGGACTTAGGTATGGTCTACCAGTGAACTCTATCATCATCCCATTTTTATTTTTCTTTGAGATATGGTCTTGCCAAGTTAGTGAGGCTAGACTCAAAGTTGTGACCCTCAAGGCTTGGCTTCCAGGGCAGCTCAGGTTACATGCATGTGCCATCACAACCCTGGTAGGGATTTGTCTTTTTTTTGTTTTGTTTTCTTTAGTTGTAGTGGACAGATTACCTTTATTTTATATATTTATTTTTATGTGTTGCTGAGGATTGAACCCAGTGCCTCACATGAGCTATGCAGGTGCTCTAACCCTAAGCTGCAGCCCCAGTGATTAAATTCTTGACTTTAATATTACAAGTTGGCTCAGGATAATATCTAGGTTTGCAAACGTGAATAATGTCCCCATTTTGTGAGTAGAAGGTAGAGGCCACAATGAGAGAAAATGTCTATCCTTATCCTTGGAGAGGAACATCAACTGTGAATTCACCTGCAACTTCATGTTTGAGGATTTCCCAGATATTAAAAATATAATCAAAAGAGACATGAGGTCAAGGCTCTGAGGAAGGGGGACTAGGTATTTCAAATTGTGAGGCAGCAGACTGAGAAATACAATGCTAAGCTAGCTGAGTATGGAGAATAGGGTCCCTCACATTTAACTGTAGGATCAGGATCACAGAAGATATATAAGAAAATAAATCATTTACTGGGTACATTTTAAAAAGATGATCATGGGTAGGACTTGGTCAGAAGTCATCATTATCACACCCTACCCACATGCCCACACACATTACTTCTCTTTTACCTTTTCCTCATTTTAGCAGTCAAGCCAACATTCACTCCTCAAGGTGTGTCCTTGCATGAAGAGAAAGGACTGAGCCATAGTACCCTGGGGATCACAATGGGCATATCTTTGCCTAGCTTATGGCATAAACTAGCAAAGGAATGGCAGAGTTAAGGAACATCTCTGTCTCTTTTCTCTCATAAACAAATAACTAGAGATTTCAATTATAAATTGATGGATGAAGTGAACTTGGGAGTATTGGGCCAAATATTTGGAACACTGAAAATATAAATGTTCAGCAGCCTTAATGTCTTATTTCTTTTTTATCTTTGTTTTTGTTTTTAATGCTGTGGATTGAGCCCAGTGGCACTCAACCTCTGAACAACATTCCTGATCTTTTTTTGTAATTTAGTTAGAGACAGGGTTTCACTGAATTGCTTAGTCCTTTCCTAAGTTGTTGAGGCTGGCTTTGTATCAGTCTCCAGAGACACTGGGATTACAGTCATGCACCACCACACCTTGCTATGGTTTTATTTCATTATTTGCACAAGAGCAGTTTTTCATGTAATATAACCTACTGAATGCTCTCAAAATATTGCACTTTGTGAAAAATTCAAAGAGATAGCTTATTAACTTTATATTAACAAACTTAAAGAATATGGTTTTTCTTATGACTTGGCTTCTTTTCAATTGATAAAATCAGGTTAGGACATAGTTTTCTAGTTTCTTTATTCTTTTTTGGGGGGTATACTAGTGATAGGTCCCAGTATCATTCAACCACAAAGCCACTGCCCCAGTCATGTTTATTTTTTTTTTTTTTTTTAGAAATAGGGACCTATACAACTCAGTGAGACCCTATTAATTTGCTGAGGCTGTCTGAACTCATGAATTTCCTTTCTCACCCTCCCAAGCCCTTGGGATTGCAGGTATGTGACCACGCTCCCAGTTTCTTCATTCTTTTGTAGTTGTTGCTTTCTTTTGTTACATAAATTCAAGTTGAATAACAGTATGTTTAACAATACAGATATAGAGAAAAGCCAGTGATGTAGGTAAGCAATTGAACATATTCACCATAAAGTATATTATATATTCACCATGGTGTATTACTCAGACATCAAGACAAACTCCTCTAATTGTCAGCAAAATAGATGGAATTGGGTGATGCCATGCTAAGTGAAGAAATGCATGAAAGTGTCACATCTCATATGTTAACTAATATAATATCATGTGCAAGTACAATAGTGATTAGTATGGCTGAGGAGTGTGTGGGGGCATCAAGGGCAGAAGAGGGTGTTTGGATATTATGAATACATGTATATGCATATATATAAACATCACACTGAATCCTATAAGTATGTGCAATTGCTATGTGATGATAAAACCCATCATCTCTCATAATTATCAAATTCTGCACTAAGAACACAATCCTGCTGTCTTTTGGAATTTCCAGTATATGATGTGATAGTATTGATGATGCACCCTGATAACAACCAGGCTCTTCCTACACATCCATTCTATTTTCTTCCAGGCTCTGACCATAGAGTATACAATGTATTTCTGCATCTGGATCATCTCACTTAGCCTAAAGTCCTCAAGATTGTCTGTGTTTTTGGAGAATATTATTTTTTTCTGGGGTTTAAACCCAGGGTTGCCTTACCAGTGAGAGAGATCCACCATCATTTTCTTTTTCAGTTTTAAGACAGAATGTTACCAAACTACTAAGGCTGGCCTTCAAATTTTGGCAACACTGCCATATACATCATCCTTATTTTAAAGTTGAGTAACAAGTGAGGTGTGGAGGCACATTTCTTTTGTCATGCTAGGGACTCAATAGGCTAAGGGAGGAGAATCACTATCTTGGAGCCAGGCTCACACTTTGGTGACACCCTCTGCACCTTAAAAGACCTTGTCTCAAAATAATTGTAAAAAAAACTGAAAATATTATATATGTATGCTGATACATTTGTGTGTAAACACAATGATAAATCTCTCTTTCTCTATTATCTGTAATATACCATAGGTTCTTCTTCCTGAGTTACTCTTTGGAAACTTAGGTTTTGGATTGTATGGTGGTTAACTTTGGAGGGTAGATAGTCATAAAGATGGATTTTATTTCCTTCAATTGTTGAAGTGGTTAATGTCAGCTGTCCATTTGAGTGGATTGAGATACCCAGAGAATTGGTGTGGAAGATCTCTGCAGGTGTCTGTGAGTGTGCTTCCAAAAGGCTGAGTCAGAAAGCATGAGGAATACCTGTAATAAACATATATTGGCGTTCAATAGGTTTGATTTGGAAAAAAGCAAGAGAAGCAGTCACTTGCTTATGCTCCAAGCTTCTTGAAGTCCCCTTTGTGGACTTGCACCATTGGATCTACCGGGGTCTTTTTAAAAAATTTTATTTGTTTTAATTAGATATCCATGACAGTATAATGCATTTATATATTTTTATATAACATACATAGGTGGGATATAATTTCTCATTTTTCTGAATATACATATTGTAGAATCACATGGGTAATACAGTCACACACATACATAAAGTACTAATGTCTCTTTCATTCTCTTTCTTATTCCCAAATCCCCTGCCTTCCCCTCCTTTCACTTTCCTTTACCTAATGTAAGTTAAGGCATTTCTATTTTTCTTTTGCATTACAATAGTACACATATATACCACAATTTTTGTATCTTCTTTTGTGTAACATATGTTGACAGCTAATTAAAGTCTTCATACATGTATTTTGGATGTATGACACATTCTACCATCCTTGCTAATCCCCATCCCCCTCCCTTTTCCTCCAAACCCTCTCCCTATCTGGAATTAATCTATTCCTCCTATGCTCCCCCTGCATACTCCACTATAAGTCAGCCCCCTTATGTCACGGAAATATTTGGCATTTTTTTTGTTTGTTTGTTTGTTTGTTTTTAGAGGGGGGGGCATTGGCTAACTCCACTTATTATCTTCTCTAACTCCATCCATTTACATGCAAATGCCAAAATTTTATTCTTTTATTCCTGAGTAAAGTTCCATTGTGTATATATGCCACATTTTTTTTTATCTATTCATCCAATGAAGGACATCTATGATGGCTCCATAGTTTAGATATTGTGAGTTGTGGTGCCATAAACATTGATGTGGTGCAAACAACATGGAAAACTGTATAGAGATTCCTTCAAAATCTGGGAATGAAAACACCATTTGACCCAGCTATTCCTCTTCTCGGACTATTTTCAAAAGACTTGAAAACAGCATACTACAGGATTACAGCCATGTCAATGTTTATGGCAGCACAATGCAGAATAGCAAACTATGGAGTCAACCCAGATGCCCTTCAGTGGATAAATGGATAAAAATATGGGGCATATATACACAATGCAATTTTACTCAGCATTAATAAAATCATGGCAATTGCAGGTAAATGCATGGTATTGGAGAAGTGAAGTTAGTCAATCCCAAAAAAATAAATGTTGAATGGTTTCTCTGATATAAGGAGGCTGACTATAGTGGGGTAGGGAGGGGGAGCATGGGAGGAATAGATGAATTCTACATAGGGCAGAGGGGTTGGAGGGGAAGGGAGGAGGCAGGGGATTAGCAGTGATTGTGGAATGTGATGACACCATTATCCAAAGTACATGTATGAAGACACAAATTGCTGCCAACATAACTTATATACAACCAGAGATACGAAAAATTGTAATATATATATATATATATATATATATATATATATATATATATATATATATATATATATATATATATATAGGTAATAAGAGTTGTATTGCATAAAGAAATGAGTACATATATAATGGCATAAAATAGCATGAATATACTTTCTATACAGAGATACGAAAAATTGTGCTCTTTGTGTGTAATAAGAATTGTAATGCATTCCACTGCTGTGGTGTATTTACAAAATAAATAAATAAATTTTTAAAAAAGAAAGGTATTGAAACCCATTGGGGACACTATAAGTCTACATGGCTATATATCTTAAAAACACAGAGCTGGAGGGGAAGATGCATGAACAACATGAGAAACCAAGAAAGAATGTTCCCCAAACAAAGATGCTACATTATTAGATTCCATGGTCAGAATAGCAGGATAAATAGGAGATGGTACATAATTTTCTGTGAATTACAGAATGATATGAGATCAAATACACGCAGCAAAGGATCATTTTGATAAAGAGCTACATAAGCAAATACAGAAAGCAAACGATTCCTTCAATAAGGAGATAGAGATTTTGAAAAAAAAAAAAAAAAAAAAAACAGAGATCCTTGAAATGAAGGAAACAGTAAACCAAATTAAGAACTCAATAGGAAGCATCTCCAACAGAATAGATCACTTGGAAGACAGAACCTCTAACATTGAAGGCAAAATATATAATCTTGAAAAAATAAAGTTGACCCCAGTGAAGATGGTAAGAAACCATGAGCAGAAGGTTCAAGAATTGAGAGATAATATGAAAAGACCAAATTTAACAACTATTGGGATAGATGAAGGCATAGAGCTATAAACGACACAAATGGACAATCTATTCAATGAAATAATACCAGAAATATTTCCAAACATGTAGAGTGAATTGGGAAATCAAATACAAGGATCGTATAGAACCCCAAATGAACAAGATCACTACAAGTCTACACCAACACAAATCACAATGAAAACACCTAGCATATAGGAGAAGCAGAGCATTTCAAAAGCCACAAGAGAAAGGAATCAAATTATATATGGGGAAAACCAATCAGGATCTCTGATTTCTGAACTGAGAACATGAAATCTACAAGATCATGCTACAATATAAACCAAGCTCTGAAATAAATGGATGCTAACCAAGAATCATACTCAGCAAAATTAAATTTTGATTAGCAATTAGATTTCGATTCAGATGTTATTTTATGACAAAATAAAAACCTTCCATCATACACAAAATTAAAAAAAAATTACAACGAGAAACCTGAACTACAGAACATCCTTGGCAAAATATTCCATGAGGAAGAAATGAACAACAATAAAAAATCAGAAAAGGGTAGTATCACTCTAAAGGAAAAACCTATCAAAGAGAAACTGACCTAGTTAAATACCAAAAATAAACAAAAATAACTGGGAATAAAAATGTTGTCTCAATAATAACCCTGAAAATTTAGTTCCAACTCAGCAATCAAAAGACAGGCAGATTGGATTAAAAAAAAAAAGACCAACAATATGCTACCTCCAAGAGACTCATCTCATAGGAAAAGACACCCACAGACTGAAGGTGACATGTTGGAAAAAAAATATATCACTCAGGCTGGGGCTGGGGCTCAGTTGTAGAGCTCTTGTCTAGCACATGTGAAGCCCTTTATTCGATCCTCAGAACCACATAAAACTAAATAATAAAAGTATTGTGTTCATATACAAAACATGAATATTAAAAAATCTACCACTCAAATGGACTGTGGAGGCAAGCAGGGGTTTCCATTCTTATTTCAAATAATGTGGACTTCAAGTGAAAGTTAATCAAAAGGGATAAAGAAGGACACTACATACTGCTTAAAGGAACCATACACCAACAAGACAGAACAATTATAAATATACACACCCCCAAAACAATGGAGCATCTATGTTCAAACAGACTCTTCTCAAGTTCAAGGGTCAAGTTGACCACAAGACAATAATTCTGGGTGACTTTAACACACCTCTTTTACCACTGAAGAGATCTTCCAAACAATATCCAGACAGAAACTATAGAACTCAATAATACAATCAATAATTTAGATTTAACTGACATGCATAGACCATTTCATCCTTCAACAGGCGAAGACAGTTTCTTCTCAGCAGCAAATGGACCCTTCACTAAATTATACCATATGTCAAATATGCCAAATAGGAACTCTAAGCAAATATAGAAAATTAAAGATACTATCCTGCATTCTATCATATCATAATGGAACAAAATTAGAAATCAATGATAAAAATAGAAGCTACTTCTATACCTGGAGACTAAATAATATGCTAGTGAATGAACAATGGGTTGCAGAAATAATCAAAGAGGAGATTAAAAAATACTTAGAGGTGAATGAGGACACAGATACAACATATCAAAATCTCTGGGACACTATGAAGGCATTACTAAGAGGAAAGATAATTGCATGGAGTTCATTCCTTAAAAAAATAAACAGTCAAATAAAGGACCTAAAATTACATCTCAAAGCCCTAGGGGAAAAAATAATCAACACCAAAAGCAGTAAAGGACAGAAAATAATTAAAATCAGAGCTGAAATCAATGAAATTGAAACAAAAGAAGCAAATAAAAATTGACAAAGTGACTGGTAATGGTACCACCTTTTGGCCCAGCTATCCCACTCCCTGGTCTATACCTAAAGGATTTAAAAACAGCATACTATAGGGACACAGTCACAATGTTTTTAGCAGCACAATTCTCAAGAGCTAAACTGTGGAGCCAAAATAGATGCCCTTCAGTGGATAAATGGATAAAGAAAACATGGCACTTGTACACAATGGAATATTACTCAGCAATAAAAGAAAATAAAATCATGGCATTTGCAGGTAAATGGATGGCATTGGAGAAGATAATGCTAAATGAAGTTAGCTAAACCCAAAATAACAAATGCTGAATGTTTTCTCTGATATAAGGAGGCTGACATATAGTGGGGTAGGTTGGGGGAGCATGGGAGGAATAGATGAATTCTATTAAGGGCAGAGTGGTGGGAGGAATAGGGAGGGGAAAGGGATTAGCAAGGATGGTGGAATATAATAGACATCATTATCCAAAGTACACATATGAACACATGAATTGATGTCAACCTACTTTATATACAGAGATATGAAAAATTGTGCTGTATATATGTAATAAGAATTGTAATATATTCCGCTGCCATATATTTTTATTTTTTTTTAGTTTTCATAATGAAAAGTTGGCTCTTTGAAAAAACAAATACATTTGATAAAACTTTATCCATGCTACTGTACAGAAGGAGAGAAATACTCGAATTACTAAAATCCATGATAAAAAAGAAAATATCACCATGAACACTAGAAAAATACAGAAGATAATTAGAAATTATTTTGAAAATTTGTACTGCAATAAAACAGAAAATATTGAAGTCATCAACAAATGTCTAGAATCACAGGACTTACCCAAACTGAGTAAGTTAAACCGATCATTTTCAAGCAATGAAATAGAAGACACCATCAAAAGCCTACCAACCAAAAAAAATAAATAAATACAGCCCAGGACTCAATGGATACAAGACCTTAAAAGAAGAACTAACACTAATAATCCTCAAATTATTCCATGAAATATAAAAAGAGGGAGTACTTCCAAACTCACTCATTAATGCCAATATCTCCTTGATTATAAAATCAGACAAACACAGAAAAGAAAGTGTACTTCAGACCAATACCTCTAAAAAGCAGAAGCAAAAATTCTGAATAAAATTCTGGCAAATCAAATACAAAAACTATCAAAAAGATGTTTCATCATGATCGAAAGGGATTCATCCCAGGGATGCAAGGTTGGTTCAACATACAGAAATCAATAAATGTAATTCATGACATCAGTAGATTTAAAGATAAGAAACTTATGATCATCTCAACAAATGCAGAAAAAGCATTCAACAAAATACAGCACCCCTTCATGTTCAAAACACTACAAAAACTAGGGATAACAAGAACCTACCTCAACATTTTAAAGGCTATCTATGCTAAGTCTCAGGCCAACATCATTCTAAATGTAGAAAAACTGAAGGCATTCCCTCTAACATCAGAAACAAGACAGGGATGCCCTCTCTCACCGCTTCATTTCAATATAGTTCTTGAAACACTGGCCAGACCAATTACACAGATGAAAGAAATTAAAAGAATATGTATAGGAAAAGAAGAACTTAAACTAGCACTATTTGCTGATAATAGGATTCTGTACCTAGAAGACTCAAAAACTCCACTAGAAAACTTCTAGAACTAGAATTCAGCAAAGTAGCAGGATATAAAATCAGTACCCACAAATGAAAGGAATTTCTGTGTATCATTGACAAATCCTCTGAGAGAGAAATGAGGAAAACTACCCCATTCACAATATCCTCAAAAAATAAAAAGAAACTTGGGAATCAACAAAAGGTGAAGGATCTATACAATGAAAACTACAAGACACTAAAGAGAAATCAAAGACCTTAGAATATGGAAGGATTTAACTTGATCTTGAATAGGCAGAACTAATATTATCAAAATGGTCCTACTACCAAAAGCACTCTACAGATGTAATGCAATTCTGATCAAAATCCCAATGGCATTCCTCATAGAAATAGGAAAAGTAATCATGAAATTTATCTGGAAAAATAAGAGACCCAGAATAGCTAAAGCAATCCTTAGCAGGAAAAGGGAGGCATGTGGCATTGCTATACCAGACCTTAAACTATACTACAGAGCCACAGTAACAAAAACAGCATGGTACTGGCATCAAAGCAGGCTGGTAGACCAATAGTACAGAATAGAGGACACAGAGACCAACCCACAAAACCACAATTATCTTATATTAGACAAAGGTGCTAAAAATATGCACTTGAAAAAAGATAGCATCTTCAACAAATGGTGCTGGGAAAACTGGAAATACATATGCAGCAAAATAAAATTGAATCCCTCTCTCTCACCATGCATAAAGATTAACTCAAAATGGATGAAGGATCTAGGATTTAAACCAGAGACTCTCCAAATTGAAGAAAGAGTAGGCCCTAATCTCCATCATGTGGGATTAGGCTACAATTTCCTTAATAACACTCCTATAGCACAGGAATTAAAACCAAGTATCAACACATGGGATAGATTGAAACTAAAGATTTCTATCCAAAAAAAAAAAAAAACAATAGAATAGAGAGCCCACTTTCTGGGAGCAATATTTTTACCCTTCATACCTCAGATAGAGCACCAATCTCTAGGTATATAAAGAATTCAAACGTATTAACACCAAAATAAATAAATAAATAAACAAAATAATCCAATCAATAAATGGGCCAGGGACCTGAACAGACACTTCTCAGAAGAGGACATACAATCAATCAACAATTTCATGAAAAAATGCTCATCATCTTTAGCAGTCAGAGAAATGCAAATTAAAAGCACTCTAATATACCATCTCACTCAAGTCAGAAGGGCAGCTATTATGAAGACAAACAATAAGTGTTGGCGAGGATGTGGGGGAAAGGTACACTCATACACTGCTGGTGGGACTGCAAATTGGTGCATCCAGTATGGAGATTTCTTGGATATCTGGGAATGGAACCACCATTTGACCCAACTATTTCTCTTCTCGGACTATACCAAAAACAGCACACTACAGGGACACAGCCAGGTCAATGTTTATAACAACACAATTCACAATAGCTAAATTGTGGAGTCAACCTAGATGCCCTTCAGTGGATGACTGGATAAAAAATGTGGTTTATATACACAATGAAATATTACTCATCATTAAAAAAGAACAAAATCATGGCACTTGCAGGTAAATGGATGGAGTTGGAGAAGATAAATCCAGATGAAGTCAGCCAATCCTGCCCCCCCAAAAAATACCGAATGTTTTCTCTGATATAAGGAGGCTGACTAATAGTGGGTTTGGGAGGGGGAACATGGGAAGAATAGATGAATTCCAGATAGGGCAGAGGGGTGGAAGGGAAAGGGAGGGCACAGGGGATTAGCAAGGATGTGATGGACATCATTATACAAAGTGCATGTATAAAGACTTGAATTGGGTGTCAACATACCTTATATACAAAGAGAGATGAAAAATTGTGATATATATGTGTATTAGGAGTTGTAATGCAAAAAAGTACATGTATAATGACATAAATTGATGTGAACATACTTTATATACAGAAATATGAAAAATTGTGCTCTATGTGAAATAGGATTATAATGCATTCCACTTCTGTCATGTATTTCAAAAAATAATAAAAACCATAAAAAATAAATCATGATCTAAAAAACATCTAGAAAAAAAGAAACAAACAAACTAACTAACTAACTAACTGAGATAGGATGCATGTGGTTCTACATACCTGATATATCCAGTGGTCTGGAGGCTGGGGCAGGGGGATCACAATTGTGAACCTGACCCCAGCAACTGAGTAAAACCCTGCCTAAATTAAAAAAAAAATAGGCAGTAGTAATTTTAAAAAAATTTTTAAAAAATAATTTTTTTAAATAAAAATTTTAAAAGGACTGAGGATATTGTTCAGTAATAGAACACCCTGGTTTCAATCCCCAGATTCACAAAAGAAAAAAAAAGAACAAAAAACAAAGTCCTTTTCAAAGTTACAGAAAAAAAAATAATTTATAAATTGTATATATGAAAACAAAAATTCTATTCCTCAAATGACTCCATTAAAGAGAACAAGGAGAAGTGACAGATGAGAGAAACAAATTGCCTCACCTTTAACCAAACTCTTCTAAGAAAGGAGAACAGAGACTACAAGAGAAACGCAGGCAATAGCTGTGAACAGACCCTTCAAATAGCAGGTATCTAAATGTCCCTTCATCACACAGCAATCAACGTCTTTAGAAAGGAGGGACTGTCCAATAGATAAAGTCACATTGAACACAAATTGAGACAGTGTTGAAGAACATGTGGGGTTATCATGAAGGTCCACAGAAACAGATGTGGACCCTACGGCACCTGTTCATATGGGGACACAGCATACTCCTCCAGAGCCGAGACCCAGGGTCTGGTGAAAGAGAATGTCCGTTTGGGAATAAACAATAAACTATGGAAAATAACCATTTCTGGCAATCAGCCACATTTTGTTTGCCATATTGCATACAGTTTGACAAATACTATGAAACACCATGTCAGTATTATATAGCTGTCACATAAATGTCACATAGGCATACTTAAATAGTACATCTGCAGAATTTGAAAGAAATACAAATACAGATGAGCATATAAAAGACTGAATTACACATCCTGGGTATAGATGATAGGACTCCTCATTATAAAGAGGACAGCTTCCCTCAGGTTCATCTATGACAACACCCCATCAAAATTTCACCATGATTTCCTTTTCACTGAAGAAGGGACCAAAGCAAACAGTTTGAAAATTCTCCTGGAAGGTTGAATTGATATGAAATTAGCCAGGAATTCTGAACTCTAAGATTAAAGCAGGAGCTATCATTACCAGGCACTAATTCATGTTATAAAATTATCATATTGCAGTAATTTGAGGACCAAAAAATCACAATGCAGAAATTACATACAAATTTCCACATGTATGTAAATTTAAATTTTATTATGAAGTGGAATGAAAAGGCTGAGCTAAATGCAACTATCTCCAGCAGAGTATTTGATGTGAATGAAGAAGGCAACCCAACGTGAAGGGAAGAGTGGGAACTGGAGGCATAGAACACTGGTAGGGCTTGGGTGTAGGACGTGTGTGGTACTGGATTATACTCCAGCACCCCGAAGAAGCATATACTGAGTAGGATTATGTTTCATATTCTACCAGAATAGACGGATCCTGGATTCTTTCCACACATGGATACACCAAATAAATACCTACTTCTGTTGTGAGTCCCTCTTAAATAAAGTTATACATGCATTGAGAGACCTATGCATTGGACCATTGAGAAAATATATACCATCCAAAGGGCAGGCAAAGTTGGAGGACACTTGGGCATTAGTCCTGTCTTGAGCAATGTTCCACATAATTGGGAGAGAATACCTCCATCCAGTGTCAGCCAGGGTAGAGGAAGACTGATTGTGGTCACAAATACAGCACATTGGACACTAAATGACTTGTCGCTGGAAACACAATTTGTCTGGTGCTCATAGAAGAACGAATTGGATATACACAAGTATCAAGAGTAAAGGGGTGGTTTTCTATGGCTGTGGTGGGTCATGAGCTTTATCCACGGGACCAGGGCAGAAGGGGAGTGAAATTAAGGGTCCCAATTTATCCCTAGAAGTAATTTGCCAGCATAATCTACAAACTGTGGTTGCTAACAGCTGAGCTCCTCTCTAGCCAGTCCCTAAGAGTAGGCAGGAGAAATGCAGTCCACCCAGCAGCCCTGCCTGAGCTCTCCTCCCCCCACCTCAGTAATAACTCCAGGCCTGAACAGTTCTTTTTGGAAGGAGTATGTCCAGGTACTCAGAGTCCCAACATTTTTTTCCCATTCCATGGACTCCATCGTAACCCACCAAGTTTTGGGAGCAATGGCAACTGTGCATGTGCATATCTCAGAAAGGACTGGCTTCACATTGGTGTGCAGGCATTTCCCTGGAACTACAATCCCCCCCCCCCAGGAGTGAAGCAAAAGGGGTCAAAACCACAGCTCCCTGTTCCTTTCTAGAATAGGGTCACACCTCCTTCTTGCAGTGAGCACAGGCAGCCTGGGTTCTAACCAATTGCATCAGGAATTCAGTCACCAGCCAAGTAGGAGATCTTCTGCAGCCTGATCCCAGCTGTGGAAAAGCCTCATACCAAACAGGTGAAGGAGCTAGTCCTCCAATGACATGGGTATGGAGAAAGAGACCCGCTCACATGGGTCTAGAATATAAGCTTAGTGCAGCCACTTTTAAAAATAGCACGGAGATCTTTAAAAGGTAACAGTGTAACAACAACTCTTGACACATTTCCAAAGGAACTTGAACCAGTGTGTTAAATAAACGGCTTCATGCCCATCGCTGTTCCAGAATCCACAGGAGCCAAGAGGAGGGGAAATCTGAAGTGGCTTATGGATAAGGAGACTGCTCCCAGCCACAGGGCCATCACATACTCGCATGAGAAACTACTTCCCCTAAATGCACCTGCTCATAGGTCAACAGGTGGCTGATATTTACCAGACGCTCAAGAGACCTCAGATGTGCCAGGTGTGGGATCCTCACGTTAGGCAGAGCCAAAACAGGACCAGGAAAATCTCAGAGAGAGCATGAGACCCCTAGGACATGCAGTCCACAGTGGGGACAATCAGCCCAAAGATATTCTGACAAGGTGTCTGGCCTGGGAGAGAAAGGGAGAATACACATGCATGTGCGCGCATGCACACACACACACACACACACACACACATTTTTACTGGAAATGGGGACAGGGAACTGGAATTTGAAGAATTCATTGATACACGTGTAAAGCTTTCATCTGGGGGACGGGTTTCTGGATGTGACACTTTGCTTTTCTTACATTTAGAACATTCAGGGGGACCCAGGCAGGAGGACCACACCTGTAATCCCAGCCACTCGGGAGGGTGAGGCACAAGTTCAAGGCCAGACTCAGTATCTGTCTTGAGATAAATGATAAAAAGTAAGAGGGTTGTAGCTCCATAGTAAAGGAGTTCTGCCTTCAAACCGCTATGCCCCCGTACCCCCCAAAAGAAAGAAAAGCTCAGGGGGAAGAAAAACCTGAGACCCATGCAGATCCCAGCCACCTTGGGTGGGAAAAGGGCACACAGATGGTGATTCTCACGGTTCGGACACCCTGAAACCCACAGAAGAAATTCAGGGAGGAGACTTGAGCTGCCAATTTGCACAGGAGATAACCATGTGTTCCATAATAAGAATAAAAAGAATCCAACGTCTTTAGAAATCTGAGAAATGTAAAATAAAATTAAATAGTATCAACGAAGATAGGAAACAAAAGAATTCCAATAAACTCAAGGAGTTTAAGTGCTTCTTAAATATTTGTGGAAACTGTTTTGCTATTAAAGACACAAAATAGTCCCCCACCACAGTGACTTGCTTAAATCAGTTCATAGGACCAGGATAATACATTCATAGTTGTGGTACATTCAGCTTAAAAACAGTATAAAATACTATGGGTAAGTTTTACATGGGTGCCATATGCATATGGTATTATGTATAACTATGATGCACTAATAAATAATACAGCATGCTTTACTCTTAATGGAAGCATCCAGTCCTAAAATTCATCCACAAAGTTAAATATATGTAAACTTAACCAAGAAAGTTTTGAATTATACGAGCCAAAATTTGTAAGGGCAAAAAAAAAGTTATTACCTAACATGTGCATTGGGAAGCTGTTTTGTTACAATTGTCATCAAGGAATCATGATGTCAACAAAGTCCACCCACAAACTCACGTGGATGTGAAAATCATACACTTAATTGCAATGGAAAAGTCGTTATCAATCAAACCCTAACCAGGCCAACCTCAGCAACTTAGCTAAACCTGCAGTCCGAATCAAAACTAAAAACTACCAGGCACATAACAGAAAGGTGCTTTACCACTCAGTTAACTACCAAAAAAAAAAAAAAAAACAAACAAATAAACTCCACCAACTAGCTCAGAAATAAGGGAGGTCCCTGTACACTACAGGTCCCCTCCTGCAGGAAAACGTGGAGATTTATTTATTTATTTTTATTTTGGTACCTGGCATTGAACTCAGGGGTCCTCGATTACTGAGCCCCATCCTCAGCCCTATTTTGCATTTTATTTCGAGGCAGGGTCTCCCTGAGTCTCTAAGTGCCTCACCCACTGGTGGAGGTAGGCCTTGACCTCCCAATCCTCCTGCATCAACGCTCCCACCTCAGCTGCTAGGATGACAGGTGTGCTCCATCGCTGGGCTTGGAGATTGGTTTCTTCTAGTAGTCCCACCTGTCAATCACCACAGCCCGGGAAGATGCCTGGAAGCTGCGCTCACCTGCCAGATAGATAGGACTCCAGCAGGGGCTGAGGCTGCCCCAGGGGATGGGGAGGCTGCGAGGAATCTCCACCACTGTCATGCTCCCCACCCCGATGGCCAGGGGGACTGAGCGGAGCTGTCTCCAATGGGCTCAGGCCTGTGGACACAGAGAGCACCTGGAGTCGGGTCGGCCAACTAGCGTTCCCACCACACCAGGACCCGCAGGACTCCCAGCCCCATCTCCCTCCCGAGCCTCCCTGTCCAGGCACCAGGTGCCACTGCACACTAACCATTTCCTGGTGCCCAGAAGCCAAGCTTGCCCTGGAGAGCTTCAGTCCCTGAAGGGCAGGGCCACCCTGGATCACAAGCACGGAGCAAAGCCTGGAGTCCAACTGCAGGAATCCTAGAAGCACTGATCTGGGAGAAATAAATACCATCCTGAGGGCGGAGGCCCGCCCCCTGCTCCCTGGCTGCGCTCAGGATTGGACAGAGCTCAGCACGGGGGCTTCTGATTGGACAGGGCATCAGTCAGTCTCTGCTCCCCACCCAGCCCGAGCCCAGGGTGCCTTCTTTCTGAGTGACACGGGGGTGATATCCACTCCAAGCAAGAAGGAGGCCAGAATGCCAGGGTTTGGGTGGAGCTGTTTTCTTTTTTCCTTTCCTTTTGAGGTTTGGGCATTGGGTTAGGGTTAGGGTGACCAGAATTCTAAGTTATGTTGGGTTTTGATGTTAAGAAATTGAAGTTATTTCTTGAAAGTTTCATCACCTGGGCCTCCTTCTATAATAAGACCACCCAAAGCGTATCTGGGGTGCTGACTTGTCCTCTGTTATCTGTGCAAAATTCTACAACCAGAACTGACCTTTCATCCCTTGGGAACTGCCCAGTGCATCACAGCCAGCGCTGGTGGAGGCTCATCAGGGTGCCTGGCAGGCACCCTGGAGGAGGCTCCCACCCCATTGGCAGCATGAGACCTGATTTTCCTGCAGCTGGTTGAATCTGTATCTGGAGCCCACATTGAGCTGGAGGCAGAATAAGGAGATCAGCACAGAAGAGACACAGGAGAGTGAAGAGCTGGGTAAACCCCAGCTGCACATAATACAGAGAATACTTCTCCTTAAGAGGGGCTCAAGGGTCTCTCTCTTTAAGGAAAAACAATTTGCATTTGATTGGGAGTCCAGGAAAGCCAATTCCAGGTTTTCCTAATTTGGTAAATAACTCCATAGGCTGGAATGCACCTGGCTCCTCTCTGCCTTTGTTAACTTAGGAGGACTGGAGATTACCTGCACCCTGGGACCCCTGCACCTGCAGATGAATGCCGGGGGGGGGTCCTTTCTTCTCCATGCAGTGCCCTGAACCTCCACCTTCCCACAGGCTCCAACACCTTTGGCAGCATCCAATGGGGGAAGCGGTTTAGAAAATTCTGGAATGTACCTAAAGACATTTCCTCATCCGGCTATGATGCTATCAATTTGGTCCCATGGTCCTTTTCAATACTTTTTTTTAATCTTTTTCTGTTTTATTCGTTCTTCTTAGTTATACATGACCATAGAGTCCATTTTGGTAAAATTATCCAAATATAAAATATACCTTATTCTCCTTAGGACCTCATTTGTGTGAGTGGGCATGATGGGCCAATTCACTTAGGTATTTTCATATATTTAAATAGGAACATTATGGTTGGTTCATGCTACTGTCTTTCCTGTTCTTATCTCCCCTCCCTTCCTGTTGTTCCCCTTTTTCTAATCTACTGAACTTGTCTGTTCCTGCCCCCCTTCCTTGTGATTTAGATATCACATATCAGAGAAAACATGTGACTTTTGGTTTGAGGGATTTCCTTATTTTACTATAGCATAATAATCTCCAGATCCATTCATTTACTGGCGAGTGTTATGAAGTCATTTTTTTAAAGCTGAGTAATATTCCACCATGTATACATACCTCAATTTATTTATCTATTCATCTGTTGATGGGCATTTAGGCTGGTTCTGTAGCTTAGCTATTGTGAGTTGTGCTATCATGAACATTGATGTGGCTGTGTCCCTGTAGTATGCTGATTTTAAAACCTCTGGATTTATGATGAGGAGTGGGATAACTGAGTCAGATGGTGGTTCCAGTCCTGGTTTCTTGAGGAATGTCCATCCTGATTTCCAGAGGGGTTGCACCAATGTGCAGTTTCTCCAACAAGATGTGGGCATTCCCTGTCCCCCACATCCTCACCAATTTATTTTTACTATATTATTGATAATTGCCATTCTAACTGGAATGAAAGAGAATCTCAGTGCAGTTTTAATTTGAATTTCCCTAATTGCTAGATATGTTTCCTTTTCAGTATTTATTTTTAAAAATATATTTTTTTTTCTATTTGAGTCAGACCCAATACCTTTATTCTATCCATTTATTTTTCTCTGGTGTTGAGGATGGAACCCAGGCCTTGCACGTGCTAGGTGAGTGCTCTATGGCTGAGCCTCAGACCAAGACCCCATTTCAGTATTTTTTTTTACTTTTGCTTGTCAGTAACAGCAGCCCAGTTATTTGGGGGACCATTTTTCAGAGGCTGCTTCAGGAGGGTCTCAAGTCTGAGGCCACAGTTGGCCTCTTAGCAAGACCCTGTCTCAAAATAAAATATTCAAAGTTCTGATATTGGGTGAGTCTTCATGAACAATGAAGGGTCAGAATTCCTGTTTCTACAGTCTCCCCTTAGGATGCTGTGTGTGGGTATGTGACTGTTACCTTCCAAAAGACCTAGAGCTATTGCTGGTGTCCACCCATGTTAATAAATAGATCAAATGAAGTGAGTAAATGAGTAAAGCAATAAAAGATCTGACATCATAACTGGTTGTGATCCCAGGGATATTCAGGTTATAATGTGTTTCTTGGCTCTTGTGTTCTTGCAAGAAAGGATTATAGATACTACCTAAAATGTAATCAAAAGAAGAGCAAAATTTATTGGCCCAGAAATAACTATCAAGAGGGAGGGAGGAAACAGTGAAGCTTCTCTGACATCTCTAGGCCTCACACCCCCTTTTCTCCTCAAGTTTATGGGAGATACTGTGGGTGATTCCAGAGGCCTGCCCATGGACCAATTCCTAGTTCTTAACTGGCAGTAGGATTACATTGTATTTGTAGGTTCCTACTCCACATGGTCTTGTCCAGCGACAACAAAGCAAAACCTGTGTGTGTGTGTGTGTTTGTGTGTGTGTGTGAATTTTACTGTAGTAAAACTTTTATTATGGCAGCTATTATGAAAACAAACAACAATAAGTTTTGGCGAGGATGCAGGGGAAAGGCACACTCATATACTACTGGTGGGACTGCAAATTGATGCCACCAATATGGAAAGCAGTATGGAAATTCCTTGGAACTCTGGGAATGGAGCCACAATTTGACCCAGCTATTCCTCTCCTCAGTATATACCCAAAGGACTTAAAACCAGCACACTATAAGGACAAAACCATATCAATGTTTATAGCAGCACAATTCACAACAGCTAAACTGTAGAACCAACCTAGTTGCCCTTCAGTGGATGCATGGATAAAAATATATATATATGTGTGTGTTATATATACACAACAGAATTTTACTCAGCAATAAAAGAGAATATTTTTTATAAATCATGGTATTTGCAGGTAAATAGATGATGTTGGAGAAGATAATGCTAAGTGAAGTTAGCCAATCCCCCAAAAACAAATGGCTGAATGTTTTCTCTGATATAAGGAGGCTGACTCATAGTGGGGTAGGGAGGGAGAACATGAGAGGAATAGATGAATTCTAGATAGGAAATAGGGGAGGAAGGGAAAAGGTTGGGGCAGGGGTTAGCAAAAATGGTGGAATGTGATGGACATCATTATCCAAAGTGCATGTATGAAGACACAAATTGGTGTCAACATACTTTATATACAAATAAGGAATGAAAATTGTGCTGTATATATGTAATAAAGAATTGTAATGCATTCTGATGTCATTTAGTTTTTAAAAAATCCATAGAAAAAACTTATTATGAAAAGTTTAAGATGATATTCTAAATATATAAATGCAACACTTAAGTGGTCTGCACTGGTGAGTTCTCATTGGAACTTTTCAGTAGGAAAATAGGGGCACAACATACTTTCAGAGGACACTCCAGCTTGAGAGTGTCCCTCTTTCCCTCTCTATGTCTTTAAATAAACTAATACCAGATAGAGTGAGGGGTGTGTCTGAAATAGTGGTTAGCAGATGCACACTAGTGACAGGAACAGGAGTTGACATGCCAAATATCCAGGACAACTCTAGGTCACTTTGGCCCACCCTGGTCTTGAAACGTTCTTACATATTTGTTGGTTAGGTGCAATCATCCTATCTCCTGGAGTTCTGGAATCTGGTCTGTGAAAGTGTCCCAGAACTTGTCCCCTCCAGGGTAACTTGTGTTCTCACTGGCAGAGAAGAAATCACTGCTCACAAAAACCACAGGTTGTTGTTTGGGGGATGGAATATAGCACATTGACTTGGCCAAGGTAGGGCTCTAGGTAAATTACTTTTCTAAAAGAAAAGTGGGGGTCTGCACAGTGGGCCAAGTTCATAGAATGACTCCCTGACCTGCATGATCCCATCAATCACGTCTGCATGTTACACATCCATCACTATCAGTATGTAGCTGAGCGGTAGAGCCATCACCAGCACTGAAAAGAAATAGATAGATAGATAGATAGATAGATAGATAGATAGACAGACCGACCGACCGACCGACCAATCAAACAAGGCAGGGATGATCTGCACCTTTGAGAACCAATTATATATCACCCCGTAGAGTTCCCTGATAATTTTGCATTTTAAAAATACAATCATTGGCTTATAAAATTTAGTATCCATTGGCAGGCCAGGTGTTAGATATTCATCAAAAATGGAAAAGAGTAGAGACCAATACTGTGTGACCAGAAACTCGAGAAAACCTTATTCATGGGCCATGAATCATCTTTCAAAACCAGTGAAAACTTTTACCAGTTTTCTAAAACAAACACACACAAAAAAAAAAAAAAAAAAAAAAGCCCACTGTGCATTTTACTCAGAAAGGGGAATGCAATCTTCTGGAATGGAGAAGGAGTTTGAAGGTCAAGATTTCCTGAGCTTCTAAATCTATTCTGTCCCCATTTTTTTATTTTATTAACCGTGACATCTTTTTTCTCCATCTGCTTCCCTAAGCATTCAGTGTTTCCCTTTCTCAACAACTGCCCACTGTCCCTGTGTCCCCAGAGGTTCTGCCTATCCTCTTTGCCACTCCAACACTCACTGCTCCGCCTGACACCTTCTGATTTCCGAGGTGTCATCTCTGACTCTCAACTTGTCTCTCTCTTAGGTCCAGATGTTTTTGGAATTCCTAAAACATATTTCCAAGCCTTTTCCAGACAACCTGCCCTGGGTGTTCTCCAGGGATTGGAAATGACCTGTGGCCACATGCCTGGATTCTGCACCCAAGGTCTCAAACCCTGGTGGATGGGAAGGATTTGAAAATAATTTGCTCGTGTACCAAATAAATGTACAGACTTTCTCCCAAGTAATGACACTGGTATAACGGCTACTTATGTAGCAGTTACATTGTACCAGATTTTTCTTTAAACATCAGAAATTTATTAGTTGCTCAAATCATTATATTGACCTTGACATATCATATATCATACATTTGTTTCAAAGGGAGTATGAATTGTTATTATTCCCACGTGTACAGATTGCAGGATCACATTGATTATACACATTTATACATACTGCCATATTAGTGTCTGTTGTATTCTGCTGCCCTTCCTATCCCCTTTCTATCCCCCTCCCCTCCCCCTACCCCATATACCATAACTCATTTCTCTTTCTCTTATTTTTCTCCCCTTCCCTTACATCCTTATATATATATATATATATTATATAACAATGCAGGTCTCCTTCCCTCTTCTGTGCAATTCCCCCTCTCTCTCCCATTCTTTCCCACCTCTCGTCCCTGTTTGATGGTAATCTTCTTCTCATGCTCTACCTCCCTGCTCTGTTTTGAGTCCCCCCCCCATAACAAAGAAGACATTTGGCATTTGTTTTTAGGGATTGGCTGACTTCACTTAGCATAATCTGCTCTAATGCCATCAATTTTTCTGCAAATGCCATGATTTTGTTATTTTTTAGTGCTGAGTAATATTCCATTGTGTATATATGCCACATTTTTTATCCATTCATCTATAGAAGGACATCTAGGTTGGTTCCACAGTCTATCTATTGTGAATTGTGCTGCTGTGAACATTGATGTAGCTGTATCCCTGTAGTATGCTCTTTTTAGGTCTTTTGGGAATAGTCCGAGAAGGGGAATGGCTGGGTCGAATGGTTGTTCCATTCCCTGCTTTCCAAGGAATCTCCATACTGCTTTCAAAATTGGCCACACCAATTTGCAGTACCACCAGCAATGTACAAGTGTACCCTTTTCCCCACATCCTCACCAGCACTTACTGTTGTTTGACTTCATAATGACTGCCTTTCTTACAGGGTCGAGATGGTACCTTAGAGTGGTTTTAATTCACATTTCTCTGATTGCTAGAGATGGTGAGCATTTTTTTCATGTATTTGTTGATTGATTGTATATATTTCTCTGAGAAGTGTCTGTTCAAAACCTTGGCCCATTTGTTGATTGGGTTATTTGTTTTCTTATTGTTTATTTTTATTTATTTTATTTTATTATTATTTTTTTTTGCATACTCTGGAGATTAGGGCTCTGTCTGAAGTGTGAGGGATAAAAATTTGTTCCCAGGATGTAGGCTCCCTATTTACCTCTCTTATTGTTTCTATTGCTGAGAAAAAAAAAACAACTTTTTAGTTGATTCTTGATTTTAACTCTTGAGCTACATGTGTCCTATTAAGGAATTTGGAGCCCGACCCCACGAGGTGGAGATTAGAGCCACCTTTTTCTTCTATTAGACACAGAGTTTCTGGTTTGATTCCTAGATCCTTAATACATTTTGAGTTAACCTTTGTGCAATGGTGAGAGACAGGGATTCAATTTCATTTTGTTGCATATGGCTTTCCAGTTCTCCCAGCATCATTTGTTGAAGATGCTATCCTTTCTCCATTGAATGCTTTTAACACTTTTGTCTAATAAAAGGTACTTGTAATTTTGTGGATTGGTTTCTGTGTCCTCTATTCTGTACCATTGGTCAACCCACCTGTTTTGGTACCAGTACCATTCTGTTTCTGTTACTATTGCTCTGTAGTATAGTTTAAAATCTGGTATTGCTATACCGCCTGTTTCACTCTTCCTGCTTAGGATTGCTTTTTCTATTCTGGCTCTCCTATTCTTCCAGATGAATTTCATTATTGCTTTTTCTATTTCTGTGAGAAATACCATTGGGATTTTAATTGGCATTGCATAAAACCTATAGAGTACTTTTGATAATATTGCCATTTTAATGATGTTAGATCTGCCTATCCATGAACAAGGCATATCTTTCCATCTTCTAAGGTCTTCTTCTATTTCTCCCTTTAGGGTTCTGTAGTTTTCATTGTATAGGTCCTTTACCTCTTTTGTTAGGTTGATTCCCAAGTATTTAATTTTTTTTGAGGATATTGTGAATGGGGTGGTTGTCCTCATTTCCATTTCATTGGATTTGTCACTGATATACAGGAATGCCTTTGATTTATGCGTGTTGATTTTATATCCTGCCACTTTGCTGAATTCATTTACTAGCTCTAGAAATTTCTGGGTAGAACCATTTGGGTCTTCTAGGTATAGGATCGTGTAATCCACAAACAGTACTAATTTAAGTTCCTCTTTTCCTATCTTTATGCCTTTAATTTCTTTCATCTGTGTAATTGCTCTGGCCAGTGTTTTGAGAACTATGTTGAATAGAAGTGGCGAGAGAGGGCATACCTGTCTTGCTCCAGACTTAAGAGGGAATGCTTTCAGTTTTTCTCTGTTTAGAATGACGTTAGCCTGAGGCTTAGCATAGATAGCTTTTATAATGTTGAGATAAGTTCCTGTTATCCCTATTTTTTCTAGGGTTTTGAACATAAAACGATGCTGTACTTTGTCAAATACTTTCTCTGCATCTATGGAGATGATCATATGGTTCTCATCTTTAAGTCTATTCATGTGGTGAATAACATTTATTGATTTCTGTATGTTGAACCAGCCTTGCATCCCAGGTATGAATCCTACTTGATCATGGTGCGCAATATTTTTGATGTGTGTTTGTATCCAATTTGCCAAAATTTTATTGAGGATTTTTGCATCTATGTTCATTAGAGATATTGGTTTGTAATTTTCTTTCTTTGAAGTGTCTTTGTCTGGTTTTGGAATCAGGGTAATATTGGCTTCATAGAATGAATTTGAAAGCACTCCCTCTTCTTCTATTTCCTGAAATAGCTTGAAAAGTATTGGTGTTAGTACTTCTTTAAAGGTTTTGTAAAACTGCTGTATACCCATCCGGTCCTAGGATTTTCTTGGTTGGTAGTCTTTTGATGGCTTCTTCTATTTCCTCCTTTGAAATTGGTCTGTTTAAGTTGTGTATATCCTCCTACCTCAATCTGGGCATATCATATGACCTAAGAAATTTATCGATGTCTTCACTATCCTCTATTTTATTGGAATATAAGGTTTCAAAATAATTTCTGATTATCTTCTATATTTCTTTGGTGTCTGTTGTGATATTGCCTTTTTATCACGTATGCTGTTAATTTGAGTTCTCTCACTTCTTTTCTTCGTTAGCCTGGCTAAGGGGTCTGTTGATCTTATTTATTTTTTAAAAGAACCAACTTTTAGTTTTGTCAATTTTTTCAATTGTTTCTTTTGTTTCAATTTCATTGATTTCAGCTCTGATTTTAATTATTTCTTGTCTTCTACATTTGCTGTTGTTTTGCTCTTTGTTTTCTAGGGTTTTGAGATGTAGTGTGAGATCATTTATTTGTTTTTTTTTTTTTCTTTTTTTGCGGAATGAAATCCAAGCAATGAATTTTCCTCTTAAAACTGCTTTCATTGTGTCCCATAGATTTCAATATGATGTGTCTGTGTTTTCATTTATCTCTAAGTTTTTTTTTATTTCCTCCTTTGTGTCTTCTGTATCCCATTGATCATTCAGTAACATATTGTTCATTCTCCAAGTGATGTAGTATTTTTACTTCCTTCTTTTATCATTGATTTCCAATATCATTCCATTATGGTCAGATAAGCTGCATGGTATTATTCCCACTCCTTTATAATTTCTAAGAGTTGCTCTATGGCATAATATATGGTCTATTTTTGAAAAGGATCCATGTGCTGCTGAGAAAAAAGTATATTCACTTTATGATGGTTGACATATTCTATATATGTCAGTTAAGTCTAGGTTATTAATTGTGTTATTGAGTTGTAGATTGAACCAATACCTTTTTTTCTATTTATGTATTTTCTGGTGTTGCTGAGGATCAAACCCAGTGCCTCACAAGTGCTAGACAAGCACTCTGCCACTGAGCCCCAGCCCCAGGCCTGTATAAAATTGTATTAGTGACCCAGAGATCATTTAACTTACAGGATGATGAGAGCAGGAAGTCTGCAAAGTGTATATATAAATTGATGCATTTTGCTGTCTTTTGGGGATTGCTGGCCTGGAACAAGTCACCCGCCTATGCTGAATGAAAATATAAGACATCTCCACTGCTGGACTCAGTATTCATTTTTCTCCTCCCACAAACTTGTTTTTTTCTGGGTTCTCATATTTTGTCACCACGAAATTTGAAGTGACCTTTGATTCTGTGTCCTTGGCCAGCTATCCATTCTATTACTTGCAATCAACTTCATCTGGAAGTTTTTCTGTAACTCTCTTCTCATGCAGCACTGGTATGGACACTTACTGGCTCTTGCTTAAACTGGTGGGGGAAGAGGGAACAAAAGCAAAACAAAAACAACTCCTCTATGACTTCTTGAATTCAACCCTTATCATTTAAAAGAATCATTATTTTTATCATTAAGGAAAATTAACTGAGCCAGGCAGAGTGGTGCCTGCCATGATCCCAGCAACTTGGGAGGCTGAGGCAGGAGGATCATGAGTTCAAATCAGCCTCAGAAACTTAGGACTAAGCAACCCAATGATACCATGTCTCTAAATAAAGTATATATTAAAAAGGGGGGGCTGGGAATGTGACTCATTCATTAAGTAGCTCTGGGTTAAATCCCTCGTGTCAAAAATAAATGAATAATGAGCAGAATTGACCACTGAAATTCCTTCTAAGAAGCTTTCAAACTCTCACAGCTTAGTAATCAGTGGAGGTTGGGAAATGTTAGCCCAGGATCATGAGAAATATGAGCTTCTGCATGCATTACATGGTATGAGAATGAGGCTTAAATTCTCCCATGGATGATGACTATAGCATTTTCCTTTTGGAGAGACTAAGGGCCTCCATTGGCTCCTTGTTATGCCCAGGTACAGATACCTCATCCCTCAGATCATCGTGCATTGTCAGATTAAATCAGGTTCAATCCTGGGAGTCAGGTATGCACAAGACTGCCTTGGTTACACATGAGCAATTTTTAAGGACACTTTGGCATACAACCATATACTATGGAAACGAGGTTCAAGTTCCTACCTGGTGGACATTTTAGCATTACAATGAAGTAAAATAGACTTCCTAGTCACTAGTACTTTCTCTTGAGGTTATTTGTAAAAGAGGTTCACCTAAACTTATTAAACACATCTCAACTTCTTGTGTCATAATCTTATGGGAAATCATATCTTCCATTAGGAGAGGGTCAAGGTGTGTCTTCTATTCTTAGGCTCCAAGGTGCTAACAATGCAACATGGGCACAAAAAGAATGTGGTACATGAGTAATTGGAGAGATGTTCTCTTCTACACAAGCCAGGCACTATCACAACAGTCAGTCTCTCAACTAGATGGCAACTAGCCATGACAAAAACAGTATATCTACTGGGAAACTGCTGGAGAATGCAAAGGCTCATGCCCCTTGGGGGCTGGGGTGGGGGTGAGAAAAGATTGCATCATACTACTCAGAACACTTTGCAATTTAAAACTCATGAGTTGCTCATTCTGGAATTTACTATAGCTTACAGAAAGGGAAACAATGGAGAAGTGGAACTATGATAATTGAATTGCAGTAAAACAAATACCAAGAGGCAATCTTGTTAATGGACAGAGAGAAGCAGTTGATCAGGTACAAGACAGCATTAGTGGGTTTCCCTAGAGAATCCAAGAAGCTGGAAGGCAGTGGGAGGACATGATGAAACTTTTTTTTTAAATAATTTTATACCTTGCAAAACTGTGGTTCAAAAGATAAGGGGAGATTTGTACAAGGAAAGGTTTGTGGTGAGTAAACAACTCTTCAAGAAATGCCAATAGAGCCATCTAGGTTAAAGAAAATGACAAAAGACAGAACGTTGAGCCCATATAAAATAATGAGAAATAATGGTAGATATAGCTCAGTAGCTAAATATGGTAGCAAATTATATCCAGTACCATGGAGTGTATAGTTTCTAACTTTTTTTCTATTTGTTCTAAAAATATAAGTGTAAAAATTGTACTCTATATGTGTAATAAGAATTGCAATGCATTCTGCTTTTGTGTATTTTAAAAAATAAAATTAAAATCAATAAATATGAGTGCAAAACTAATACTTAGAACACAAAAATAAAACTTAGAACCAAACAAATATTGATGCTGAATGACTACAAGACTCCATTTTTCATTTCTATCAGAAAATACCTAAGGCTGAGTAGTTTGTGATTAAAAAAGTCATGTAGATGAGAATTTTAGTCTGAGTCCATGATAAAGGGATCCCATCCACTTGGATTCTGGGGAGTATAAAATTGGCTGTATTCCAGCATGGTGGCTGACATCAGAGTGGGGACATGTGGAAGAGGAAAAACCATATGGACGAATATGAGCCACAGAGCAGAGAGAGGCAGTCTTGATTTTTGAAAACAACTCATTTTCTCATTCCAAGAGACTAGCATCCATTCCTCCTGAGGGTGGTGTCCCCAATGACTTAATTAACTCCCAGGAGACAGCACATTTGAAAGGTTCCCACCACACTCATTCAGGTCTATAATTCCAGTCACTCGGGAGGCTGAGGCAAAAGGATCATGAATTCAAAACTGCAGGTGGTAAAAATAGAGTTTCTCTTGATGGAATGGTCTGGCTGCAAAATAAAAGCTAAGAAAGGTAAATCAGGGGAAAAAATCCATAGGATACAGAAAGTAATTTTAAAAGCGTGGGCGGGATGGGCTAACCCATCTTAGGGATGAAGCTTCCACAGGCAAAAGAGCATAATGGAGCCCATGTTTGCTTTATTTATATCAGGGAATATGAAAGGTTTTCCATGAAATATTCTTTGCCAAATAAGGTAGAGGTGGGCTTTGCAGTTCCCAATGGGATATGCCCAACTCCAAAGTTACATGAGGGGTCTTCCTAGTAGAGCAGAGATAGGGTCATGTGCCTTGGGCAATCTAGTGCACTCCGGGGAGCTGCAGATGGTTCTCAAGGTTAGACCTAAATCTCCAAGGCTCCATACCCAGAGAAGACCCTCAAGTAATTCATGGGTGGCACCCTGAATACCCCCCCCACTTTTTTACTTTGCAATAGAAAATATTGAGCCATTGTTCTGAGGGAACCTTGTTCTGAGGGAGTGACAACCTATTATAACAATACAAAAAAGAACTAGTAGCAAACATCTCATTCCAATAATATACCATGCAGAGTGCTTCAGTGTGTGCGTTTCCAGGATTAAAGCCATTCCATTCTTTAAGTATTTCCAGTTAGAGAAGTAGGATCCAAAAGATCGATTTTGCTTTTTTGAATATCCTGGAAGTTGTGATGCAACTCCATAAGATCCAGGCTATTATTACTGCTATGCCAAATACCCATTAGATGATTTAACCTTCTCCAAATCCCACTGGGAAGCCTTATATTTGGCTACAGTAACAGAGACCTTCATAGTCAGATGGCATTTAAACCTTTCCTTAAACAAGAGAGCAGAAAGCTCATTACCAATATTTATGACAGAAGTTTCTAAGGCATTTAAGTTAGATTCAATACTTTCATCAATATTTGTGATTATTGAAGACCTTGGAAGTATTTTGAGCCAAATTATTAAGAAAATTTGCATGTTAAATGTTCTGAGATCTAGCCACTAAAGCTGCAACACTAGAGTGATGAATGAGATTAAATAAAATTTGAAAAATTATAACCAAGAATTATTAGTCCAAAAGCTTGCTTGAGTCTGGTCACCTGAGCATGTGTCTGTTGTAAAACCTGAAAACCAGCATCAGCATACCATGGCTCTGAAATGTTGGCTGGTAGTAAGACAAAGGAAGACTGGAGAAGGATTAATGTTCCTTTCCCTCTGTTATATCTAGTGATGCAATTAGGTAAATTGCACTTTTTACTGGCTACGGGATATTTCTCATCCTTTCTCTTAACTACACATTTCCAGTAATTAAAGCATAAGGAGATTAAACACAGGCCTGCAGGCCATACCAGGACCCCTCTTTACATCCCCTGCCTACAAAGTCATGTATAGGGCTGTCAGTGTAATATAGGAAATCTGAGGCTGCAATTAAGCACCAAACATCTTTCTGGATACCACCTTCACTGAAGGTAAGGATTATACCAAAAAAAAACCTCCAGGGATCATGGCATCCTTATGTGATTGTCTTTTGTCAATTCTTGGAGACCAGTCTAAAATATATCCACTCTTTCTAGAACCCTTTTGTGTACTGGCAAGACATTTGCACAGTCTCTCCATTTAGGAAAGGTGCCAAATTCTATTCAGAATGATTAGGACAGTAAGGTATTGGCAGACGTTCTGTGGCAATGATTGGCATGTTAGAGAAAGTCCAATTTTAATAACTGTTTGAACATATTGCTTACAGTCCCAGGGTCCAGGATGATTGGCTGGTCTAGACCCCCAATATGCTTTATTTTCTTCAAAAGATACCCCTAGATAGCCAGCATGCTTATCATGGGACCAATACATATGTAGTTGTCCACTGTAACCAGTATAATTAAATCCAGTCACAGGAATGGGTGTAATCTGAGTATCTGTAAAACCACACATTACATGAGTATCATTGGTAAATAATGGGATTGATTCTCTGGTCCACACCACTGGGTGTACCAAAAGTGAGTCTAGAAAATATGTCCAATTGGCTTCTCCCTGGACCCCATTTACTGGACACTCAGCAGTGCTAACATGGCCACAAACATTGTGGCTGCAGAGTTAGTTCTTCCTTGTGCCAAACTATCTGTTCAAAATGTAGCGCTAGATTCTACAGTTGTCTCCATGATGGTAGATTCAACATTCAGTCTCTCTTGGCCTTCTTCATCCTCTTCCTCCTTTGTAGCTTTCACTTCCTGCTGGGGGACAGGTCTGACATCTCTGGATCAATCATCAGTATCTGAAACTTGGTTCTAGGTCCTTTATGTCTGGTAGCACATTTAGGTACCCCAATAGGATGAGAGGTGCCTTCTGGGAAAACACAAGCATGACCTCTTCCCCACATTTTCACTGGATCTGATATTTTCTGTTATTATGTTTATAAATCTTTCCACCAACCTTGGCTCAAGGGACCGGCTGCAGTAGAAGAAATGTGTCCTTTGGCTGCAGTGTGACAATTAAAAAATTAAAACAAATCATGATTAAGGTTATTTTGTGGGGTCTTATTCCCCTCCCTTTTTTGCAAATGTAGCTTCATAAATAAATGAGCTCATTCAACAATGGCTTGACCTTGAGGTTTCTAAGAATACCTGTTTTATGATCAGTACAAAATTGATGGCAAAACTGCTGAAAAGAAAAATTAGTATAAGCTGGAGTATTGTCAATTTCAATCTGTAAAGGACCTCCTGATGCTGCAAAAGTAGCTCGAAAGTGAGAAATAACATGTTGAGTATTTTCTCTTACACAGGCAATGTGAAAAATAAATCTAGAGTGTCAACAATAACATGAACTTAACATTGTTTGACAAATTGAGGGATGTGAGTTACATCCATTTGCCATAACTGATTTGGTCATAAACCATGGGATTATCCCAGTTGGTGAAGATAAAATATGTATAAAACATTGTGAGATTTGATGAACAATTTGACAAGTTTTTCCCCAGGAATATTAATTTTTTTTATGTAAAGTAGAAGCATTCTGAAGATGTAAAGAATGTGAGGTTTGTGAACAATCATATAACGATATTTATTCACAAACAGCAACAAGTTTATCAATCTTATCATTACCTGATGCTAAAGGACCTGGAAGATTAGAATGTGCTCTTCTAAGGCTAATGAAACATGGATGGTGACACATTTGACTTGTCTTTTTTAAGGTCTGAAACAAATTAAGTAACTCTTGCAATGGTGGGCTCCCAGTAGTTGATGTTTCAATATTTTTTGTTACACGAACTGCATGTAAACTATCTGAATAAACATTGATTGACTCATTTGCAAAATTAATTAGAGCACAAATGAGAGCTTGAAGATCTGCTCATTGTGCAGAAGTATAAGATGTCTGTATCATCTCTGTATGAACATGGCTATAGAAACTTGCTTTTCCTGAACTTGATCAGGAAATACTGTTAGTGCTCCAACTATTGGTTAAGCACGTACAATTTTGGGAAAAATAAATGTAGTCACAAGAGTAAACTGAATAATTTTATCCTGAAGTTAATAGCTTTCCATTTGACCAGGGAAATTAGCAAAATCTTTCTGCCAAGTATAAGAAGATTGTCAAAGCCAATCATGCACTTCAGTAGAAAAGGGGGCAACAATAATATTAGGCTATGACCCAACTATCTGAAAAACCTGTGTTCTTCCTTTAATAACTCACTGAGCAATAAAGCCATGGAATGGAGTTGATGACTTTTGAGGAGAATGTGGTAGGCAAGGCCCCTCAATAATTCCCAATTATCGCCACATTACTCCTGTAGGAATATGAACATTGGGAAATGTTAATCAATATATAGGCTCTTGTGGATTAAATCTAGTAAGCTGTGCAGTAATCATGGCAGATTCAACCTTTGTTATGGCAATCCTTTCTTCTGCCATGAGTTGATGAGAAGGTAGAGAAGGATCCCTCTGTACAATCTGAAACAAAGGACACAAATCTGCAGTGGCTAGATTTAAACTTGGTCACAGCCAATGAATATCACCTAGTAACTTTTAGAGGTCATGTGCCTTGGGCAATCTAATGTGCTTGGGTGAGCTGCCCATAGTTCCCAAAGTTAAATCTAAATCCACATGGCTCTATACCAAGAGAAGACCCCCAAGTAATTTGTGGGAGGCTCCTTGCAACTTAGTGAGGCCCTACCTGAATATAAAACAGAAAAATGACTGGGAATAGGTCTCAGTGCTAAAGTGCTCCTGGGTAAAATCCACAATACAAGAAAAAAGAAGCAAATAAAAACAATAAAGAAAACAGCTGGTGAGCTATGGAAATGTCAGACAAAATCAGCTGAAACAGAAATTGTTAGATAGAGGCAAGAACATGATATATACTAGTAGTTACATATATTAAATTATATATTAAATATATATACATATTTATGATAAAGATTAAAATATATAATACATATCAATAGAGTGGGAAGTCTCACAAACTAAGTTATAAATGTATACATGTCTAAAAACAGTGTTCCAAAATATGTGAATTGAAAACTATCAGGATTAAAGGAAGAAAAATTTCTCCAAAAAGAGGTGGATAATTTGTGATATTCCACTTTCAGGAAAGAATGAAATGACTAGCAAAAAGTCCCTGTAAAACAAAACGACTTGCACAACAATATAACTACACTAGCTCTAGAGGAATATATAGAATATTCTGCCCTAAAGAGTAGAATACACATTTTACCCCAGTGTCTTGGAAATATTGTGCAGGACTTGCCATTTTAAAGCCATAAAAATATCAATAAATTTAAAAGCACTGAAATCAGGACAAGTACCTTTTATAAGTAAAATGCAATTAAGTTAAAAAAATAGAAAATTCAAAAATTTGCAAACATGTAGCAATTAGTGTACTCTTAAGGAAGAAGAAAAAGAAAAAAAAATAGAAAATAGTTTAGGTGGATAAAAATGAATGCAAACATGCCAAAACTTATGAGGTGCAGCTAAAGTAGACCTCAGAAGAAAATTCAAAACCACAAAAGCCTACATTCTAAAAGAAAAACTGCCCAAACAAAAACCTAAATTTATACAGTAACTAGACAAATGGAAGCAAGCTATAATCAAATCGTGCAAAGCATAAATTAATAAAGAGTAGAGCAAGAAGAAAAGAAATAGACAAAATAATTAAGAAAACAAACTTGATTGTTCAAAAGATTTACAAAATTCATTGTTCAATTAACCAAGAGGAGAGAGAGAGAGAGAGAGAGAGAGAGAGAGAGAGAGAGAGAGAGAGAGACTCAAGTTAATAAATATCAAAAGTAAAGGTGAGACCATCAAAACAGACTCCACAAAAAAATTAGACAATTTAAGGGCATATTATGATCAACTGAATGTGAACAAATTTCTATAAAACATTTATCAAAACTGACTTAGACATAAAAAATCTAAAAAGAATTAATAAGAGATTTAATCAGTAAAAAACACAATAAAAACATCCACGTCAGAGCTGAGCATGGTTGGCACATACCTGTATCCCAGTGACTTGGGAAGCTGAGATAGGAAGATCATGAGTTCAAAGCCAGCCTCAGCAAAAGCAAGGTGCTAAGCAACTCAGAGAGATCCTGTCTCTAAACAAAGTGCAAAATAGTGCTGGGGATGTTGTTCTGTGGTCAAAGGCCCTCAGTTCAATATCTGGTACCAAACAACAACAACAAAAATTCCTATTAGAAATGTGAAGTGAAACTATCAAACTATATCTAACTCTAAAAGTAGATATATGGCTTTATGTGAATTAAATCTTAAGGTCTCTACCAAAGAACTATTTGAATGAAACATTTCAGCATTTATGCAGGATATAGCACCGATATATCAATACAATTTTTGTAGCAGAACAATAAATATTCAAAGCAAAATTATTAAAAATATTCCATTTATGGTAGCATCAAACATTAAATACATAGCAAAAAATTCACAAAAAATATCTTGTAAGTAGAAAATGTTTAAAAGACTAAGTAGGCATCCACTATTCATTGATAAGATTTAATGCTGCTGAAATAGTAAAATGTAAGTTTATTTACATACCAATGTAAACCTTACCAAAATTCCCACATGCCATTTTTGGAAAAGATGTAATAGTAAGCCTAAGGAGAATATGAAAGTTCAGTCACCCTCAAATACCAAATACAGTTTTTTTTTTCAAGAAAAATATAAATAACAAAATTGGAAGACTCACACATCCCAATTTTGAAGCTCAGTATAGTTTCAGTACCCAAAAAAACTGGAACCCTATTTCTCACACTGTTCAAAATCATTCAAAAGGAGTAAAAGACCTGACTGTGAAACTACAAAATAAACAAGAGAAAGAAATTTAAGACTCTGGTAAGGACAACAAATGTTTTCAACAGAATTTCAAAATCACACACACAAAAAAAAATATAAAAATAAAAATAAAAATAGCATTAAACTAAAATTCTGATGTGGAGCAAAGAAAAAAAAGTGGAATCTGTATAAAATGGGAGAAAATCTTTGCCCAATATGCATTTGATACTAGCTTCATATTTATAATATGTAAAGAACAAAAAAAAAAAAATCATAACACCAAACAATCAAAAACTAAGTAATGCCATTCAAGTGGGCAAACAAAGTAAACAGTTTTCAAAAGAAGAAACAAAAAGTTCCAGTAAACATATAGAAAAAATGTTCCATATAATTATCCTTCAGGAAAATGCAAATCAAAAATACAATGAGGAGGGCTGGGGAAATAGCTCAGTTGGTAGAGTGCTTGCCTTGCATGCACAAGGCCCTGAGTTCAATCCACAGCACCACACACACACAAAAAAAAAATACATGAGGTAGCACCTCACCCCAGTCAGAATGGATAACTTAGAAAAGTGACAAACATTGATGTGGATGTGGAGAAAAATCAACACTTATGCACGGGTGTGTGCAAGTAAAGTGGGTAGCTGATATGAAAAACTGTGCATATTACTCAAAAAACTAACGATAGCTGGGATCATGGCACATGACTAATCCCATATATTTAAGAAGCTAAAGAAGGAGGATTACAAGTTTAAGGCGAGCTTGTGCAAGTTCAAGGTCAAACACTGCAAAACCCTGTCTCCAATAAAAAAGAAATATGCTGGAGGCCAGGAATGGTGATAAATGCCTGTAAAGTAGGCAACTTGGGAGACCACAGTAGGAGGATCTTGAATTTGGTTAAGTCTTCATTATCTCAACTAAATAATAATAAAATTGAATTACCTTGTGATTCAGGTATCCCACTTGGGGTATGTAATAAAAAAGAATGAAACCCTCATCTGATACCTGGACGTCCATGATTATTGAGGCACTTCCCAGTTGAAAAGATATGGAATCGCCTAGGAATTCTGGGACAGATGAACAAAGAAAATATGGCATATATGTAGGCATACATCCATAAAAATCAAATCCTGCCACCTGCAACCAATTGGGTGAAATTAGAGGATAAAAATGAATAAAATGAAATAAAACCAGACACAGACATAAAAACACTGCATGCTGTCCCCCATGTGGGGAAGCTAAACCTGAATTTAGGTTGGTGATTTTTAAAGGTTAAAGAGTGGAGGTGGAAAATGAGAATGGGATTTCATCAGTGGATGTGGCATATGTGTTAAAATGCCATGCAGAGACCCTTTATTATGTATATTTAGTACATCTTCATCAAAGCTATTTTTAAAATGTTACTCTAATCAGTAATGATTCACACTTACAAAATGATAAAGTGGAATAATATTGCCATCTGTGGTTGTGGATGCCTACAGTACCTGCAACTCAGATGACTGAGGCAGGAGAATTGACATCTTGAGGTCACCCTTGGGAATGTAGCAAGATCTTATCTCAAAACCAAAAAAAAAAAAAATGAAATGGGGATAAATCTCAGTGTTAGAGTGTTCCTAGATTCAAACTCATTACTGCAAAAAGAAATAAGTAAATGGAATAGAATTTAGAAATAAATCCTTATATTTATGGTCAATTATTTTTCAAGGAGAATGCCAAGATGTTATAGGAAAAAAATGTTTTCAAAACATCTGGAACATCTATCCATATAACACTTGGAACAGGATCTCAAACACTATCTCACACTCTACACAATTAATTTTAAATGGAAGAAAGGTGTAAATATGAGAATTGGAACTACAAAATTCTTAGCAGAAAACATGTAAACCTCATGACCCTGCATTGGACAATAGATTCTTAGAAAAGACAATTTTTTTTTTTTTAATTTTGGTACCAGGGATTGAACCCAGCAGAGCTTAACCACTTAGAAACATTCCCAGCCCTTCTAACAATTATATTTAGAGACCAATTACTAAGGCTGGCTTTGAGTATGTGATCCTCCTGCCTCAGCCTCCCAAAATGTTGGGATTATAAGCATATGCCAAAAGATACTTCTCATAGTGCCATATATTTGGAAAATATCTACAGTATTTTAGATATGAGGCTTATAATGTGGCATAATACTTTTTTTAATGTTATAATAAACTTATTTACGATTTAGTTACTATTTTTTAAGCTATAGACTTCATCTAGGCTTCTGTATATGCTATGTGAAATTTCACTGTCCCCAATGGGGACTTCTAACTGGAAAACTCCAACCACATTTACCTTGTATATGTCAAACCTGGATATCCATTTTTCTTAATCTATATTCTTAAATAAAATTGAAATTTCTCAAGAGTAAAGATTATTCCTCTGGAGCCAAAGGATTCCTAGCATTGTGGGAGTCATATTAGCTGAAGTGCTATCAAACAAATAACATTAACTAATAAATTTCTGACCCCAAACTAACATCTCTATACTTGTGGCTTCTTCATGTAGTCATGACTGTATTGTTAAGAGTCGCAAAAAAGAAAAAATCTTATAATTTGATGGGCATATTTTTAACAAATTATGAATTATCATTAAAAAGGTTCTCATTTTCTCCAAGCCCACAGAAGTGTCAACAGAGTCAAGACTAAGCCTATTACAATCAGAAATGTCTTGTTTCTTTAATAATTATTTGTTGGTATTGAAAATTAAACTCAGGGGTGCTTTACCCCTGAGTTGCATCTCCAGTACCTTTGTACACTTTTAAATTTTATTTTTTATACTGAATTTTAACTACACATCACATTAGGGTTTATTTTGACATCAAATCATACCACTTTTAGAAGGCTGTTATTCTAAATGAGAAGAGTGGCATGATTAAAATAGATACAAGTATTAAATAGCCATCACCACATCCAAAGTAATGAAAATTTTCTCAACTGTTTTTTTATGAGTTTTTTTGCTTCCAGTTGTTACACAAAGTCCTTTGATCTATTTTTTTAAATTTATTTTTCTATATGATGTGAGGTATCTATCCAAATACATTTTTTTCTTGTGGATATCTAGTCTCCCAGTGCCATTTTTGCTTTTGTTTTTACTCTTGAAAAATATAAGCCGTGTGTGTGTGTGTGTGTGTGTGTGTGTGTAAAATCCCTCTGAACACCAATTACAAATTGCTGCCCACGCAGGTCAGGCAAATTGCTGACCACATAGTTACAAATTGCCAACCCTGACCTGTACAGACAGCTGAACTTAAGTTCACTCGTGTGAAATTCCACGGACATCAAATAATGCACAGATACACTTTACCTTTACACAAGCTTCAGGACGGCTTCTCTGCTTTGGCCTCATGCTCCCCAAAAGGGAGGGGAAGGGAAAGCCATGACAGGCTGGTGAGAGAGTGACTAAATTCAGAAGAGAGCTTTTATTGGGTAATCCTTGTTCTTAGAAAGTTCTATTCAAAAATAGCCAGAGGGGCAGGGTTACAAGAGACACATGAGTATAACTCATCCCTCATGCATAACACCTACATCTGAAGATCCTCCCCCCTCTATCTTAGCTGGGAAAATGCCCAAATCACCACAAATGTAGTGACTGGTCAGAGCCTCCTGCTTCAAGACTGGAAGGCATGGGTCATTCAGAGGGGCTTCCTACATATCTGTCCTTCTTTCTTTGAAAAAGCAGGTGATGGGTCATTATTTCAAGTCCCTAAATTCTTGTGCTGGAGGCATGACATCCTACAATTACAAAACAAGAGAGAATAAGTAGCAACGAGAACAATACAAGGATATACCATGCAGAGTGTTTACGAATGTTTCCAGGGTTAAAGCTGTTTAATTATTTAAGTGTTTGATTAGCTAAAGAAGTAGGATCTGAAAAATCAACCTTACTTTTATGTATATCTTGAATCTGATGATGCAGCTCCAAAAGATCCAAGCTGTTATCATTATTCTGCCAAATATCCAACAAATGGTTTTGAACCTTCTCCCAAAACCATTAAGAAGCATTGCATCTGGCAGTAGTAACACACACATACTTATAGCTAGCAGCACATTTAAGTCTCCCCTTGAATTTCAAAGTGGAAAGTTCATTACCTATATTCATGACAGCAGCCTCTAAGGCATTTAACTTGGTCTCAATCCTTTCATCAACATTTATTTGATTGTGAAGAGCCTTGGAAGTATTCTGAGCCAAATTATTAAGAAAAATTGCATGTTGAATATTTTAGATATGGCCACCAAAACTGTGACCATGGAAGCAATAAAAGAAACCAAGGCAACAACTCCCACTATTGTGAGTCCAAGAGCACATTTAGGTCTTGCTAGCTGGGCATGTATTTGTTGTAAGACTTGAAAACCAGCATCAGTCTACCATGGCTCTGAAATATTTCCTGGTAATAAGACATAGGAGGGCTGATGAAGCATCATCATTCCTTTTTCTCTATTATTTCTGGTGTTACAATTAGTTAAATTGCATTTACTACATGTTACAATATATCAATCATCTTCCCTTTTGACTTTTACATTTCGAGTAATTAAAGCATAAGGAGATTAAACCAGACCCATAAGTAATAGCAAGAACCCTCCTTCTAGTACTTGCTTACAAAGTCTGGTAAAGTTTTGTCAGTAAAATGTAAGAATTCTGAGGCAGCAATTAAGCACCAAACATCTTTCTGAATGCCACCTTCGCTGAAGGTCAGGATGTCAATAAGTATGGACACTCCTTGCAAAACCAGCATGAAACCACCATTTGTCCCAGCTATCCCTCTCCTCGGACTACACCCAGAGGACTTAAAAAGAGCATACTACAGGGAATGAGCCACACCAAAGTTTATAGCAGCAGAATTAACAATAGCTGAACCATAGAACCAACCTAGGTGTGCTTCAACAGATAAATGGATCAATAAAATGTGATACACACACACACACATACACACACACATATCCCCCACCAATTGAATATTACTTAGATTTAAAGACGAATGAAACTATGGCATTCATTGGTAAATGGATGGAGTTGAAGAATATCATGCTAAGTGAAATAAGCCCCCCACACACACATATATACACACACAAATCCAAAAGTCAAGTGTTCTCTCTGATGAGTGTATGCTAATTCACAATGGGGGTGGGGGAAAAAGTGACTTTAGATTAAGTAGAGAGGAGTGTAGGGAGGGGAGGGGATATGGGGATAGGAAGGATAGTAGAATGAAACAGACATTACATATAACACATAATATATATGGGTGCTAAACCACTCAACAAGGGAGGGGGGAGAGAATAGAAATTCAGTGGATTAGAAACACTTGGAACGAAGGGAAGAAACGGGAAATAGGAATACAAATAACAGTAGGATGAATCAGACACAACTTTTCTTTGTTCATATATAACTAAAGCACCAGTGAAGGTTTGCACCATGTACACCTCAAGAATCGAATGCTAACTAAAATGAGTTTTACTCCATGTATAATATGTCAAAATTTGTCTGCTGTCATGTATACTTAAAAAGAGTAAGAAATGTTAAAAATGATAGGGGAAAATTTGTATACAGAGAAGGATTGTGAGTGAAAAACTCTTCAATAAATGCTACTGTCATTAAGGTTAAGTAAAATTATAAAAGACTACCTTGAGGCCATACAAAATAATAAACAATGGTAAATAGAGTTGCCAAGTCAGTCTGTGTAACAATCTATTATCACAAAATTTTTGATTTACAACTCTTTTCTATTTGACTTACAAACAAGCACAAGAGAAATACTTACAAGTTGAGCAGAGAGAAAATATTACATAGCAGTGTTATGAATACTATTAATAGTGCTGTGTGCACTCAAAGAAAGCATTCTCAATATCCTCCCCCATGCAATAAAAAAGCATGCAGTTGAAATATATGCTAGTTACTGCTTAGATAACACATGTGTTTGTTACATTAAGTATGTGGGCAGCTGCTCAACTTGGCAGGTCAGATGCAATAGATAAGGAAGACACTCTCTTCACACAAGACAGTGTTTCTTTTAGTATTATTATGAAAGTAAGAGAGAAAGCAAAAGAAATGGACACAGACAATTGTATTGCCAGACTAAGAAAACCGCAACACTGAACTATGTCCTAGAGAGTCCGAAACAGCTTTTCAGGGTCCTGACTGGGAAGTCCTAGGCAGAGCATACTCTCCACAGGTGAGAGTCTGAAGTCTTGCTATAACTTGTATTTAAAGTGGGGCTGAATAAATACAAGTTATAACAAAGAAAGCTTCATCCTAACAGCTTTCATGACCTAGTGATCCCATGAAGAACAGGTCAGATCCCAGAGTAGAGAGTGATAGCCTTGAGATGACTAAATAAATTGAAGTTCCAATGAGAGAGCCACCAAGCCAAATGCATTGAGAAATCAGCATCCTTTAGCTGTTTCATCAAGGATATGCAGACATCATGCAGGCCCATGGAAAGGGAAGATCTTTAGTATTTTTTTTTAGCTCTCTGGTACTGAATCTTCCCTCTGGGCCTTATAAATAGTTAAAACTCTCATATGTAAAATGAAGCCAATTTCTGTGTAAAATAACATGCAGTGGAGACAAGCATGAAGCCTAGAGATTTACCCTTTGGAATAATAAATAGTGTGAATATTATTCTCCTAGAAATTACCATTATATTTCAATATTTATTTTCCCAAATATAGTTAAATGAAATATTTGTAGGTGGTGTTTTGTTGACCCAAAGGGCTCACATATGAAGAGTATACTGTGTTTTTACTTTTTGAACAGGACTAGTATATGAAAGTCTAGAGGTTTATTTCAATCAAAATTGTGTTCTCTCTCTGTGATGTCATGGGCTCCTGGAGTTGTAAGATCTGAAGAGGGACAGGGTTAGTTTATACTATCTTATAATTACTGGATTGCAGAGGGGTCTCAGAGACCATGACACATGCTCTCTACCATATAATCCAATAAGTATAACAAACATTATAATGTAAGTTATTAAGTGGAACAAAAAACCTATAAAATCAAATATATAATGAAATAAAAAATGTGGGGCATAAATGCTCCTATAGTATGTCTGTTTCTTTTTACCTTCATCATTTTACATGTTTCTGGTTACACATTTATACTGGGTATCCAAGACTAAACAGGTTTTCCTATATTGGGATGTTTTTCCTACACTTGAGGTCAGTTCAGTCTCCTCAGTGATGAATGTCATTTTTCAGGAGGAACTGCATGGTTTCTTCAGTTCAACAGTCAGGATGGGCCTGTGGACCACGTGGATTCCACAGGAAACATTGAGACTATTTCTCCTTCAGCAACCCTCCTTTTTTACCTGAATATAAACATTGGCTCCTAGTCTCTTGGGTCTTTTACCTCTCCCTGATTGGAAGCTTGTAACTCTCCAGAGTTGTAGATCCCTTAGGGAGTACTGTACCTGTATAAGGTGAAATGTTAAAGTCCTAATTCAAACTAGGGATATCTGGGCATTATTTTAGTATCCCATGGTCCTTCCTATAACTGTCTTAATTTTTCCATAATTACAAACAAGATAGTATGTAATTTACATACATAATATTCCCCAAATAAAACTTGATTAAACATATGAAATAATTAATGGAGACGTTAGAGCATTATTTACCAATAGAATGTTTTACTATTGCATCGATCCATTAGCAAAGTGAATAGTGGAAGATGTGTGACCTAATAACATCATTAAATTCATGACAAGGTTAACTTTAAGAAATTCACACTTTATTTCGTAACAAATTGCATCCATAATGAAATATAAGTAAAAATTCTCTGTAAAACGGGTATGGTGGTCCATGCCTGTGATCCTAGGGACGTGAGAAGCTTAGCAAGTTAAAAACCAGGGTTCATAACTTACTGAGGCCCTATGCAACTTAGCAAACCCTATCTCTAAAAAAAATGAAAACAAAAATCTGGATATGTGGTTTACTGATTAAGTACCCCTAAGTTTAAGTACAAAAATAGAAATGAAAAATTTTAAATTTCATATAGTCATAAGAGACTTCTGAAATAATCAACTCTGAGTATTATTATTTCTCCAATTGTGAAAAATGAGACTCTTTAGTAATTGTTGATTTACACTAAAATTATATCCTTTAAGGGATGCACTATTCTATACTTTTATTTCCTTATTTCTAAATATATCACCTCAAGATGTTAAGAAAATTTTCAGCAAGTGTGAAAAGCAATTACCCATTTTCTACATTTAAATGATTTTTTTTTTCCCTCCTAGGTCCCAAATACTTCAAGGGATGGGCTATAGATAAGAAACTTACTACAATATTTATATTGGTCAAGGTGTTCTTATAAATATTTTGCTGTTATCTAATGTACACACTTTGGACAGATGCTATTCCACACTTGCTACAGATATGAGGTCAGAATTGAAAAATGTCTGAATTTTGAATACAGTCTTGGACACATTCTTTGGGTTTCTATATGCTAGAAATCCTACAAAAAAACTGGAACCCTATTTCTCACCCTGTTCAAAATCAATTCAAAAGAGGTAAAAGACCTCACTGTGAAAAAACAAAATAAACAAGGGAAAGCAATTTAAGACTCTGGTAAGGACAACAAATGTTTTGGACATAATTTCAAAATCATAAAAAACATAAAAATAAAAAGTGGCATTAAACTAAAAACCTGATTTACAAACAAAGGAATAAAAGTGGAATCCCTATAAAATGAAAGAAAATTTTGCCCAGTATGCATTTAATACAAGCTTCACATTTACAATAAGTAAAGAACAAAAAAATCATAACAACAAACAATCAAAAACCAAGTAATGCCATTCAAGTGGGCAAATGAAGTAGACAGTATTCAAAAGAAGAAACAAAAAGTTCTAGCAAACATAAAGAAAAAAGTTCAATATAATTAGCCTTCAGAAAAATGAAAATTAAAAAGACAATGAGGAGGGCTGGGGAAATACCTCAGTTGGTAGAGTGCTTGTCTTGCATACACAAGGCCCTGGGTTCAGTGCCCAGCACCACAAGAAAAAAAATACATGAGGTATCATCTCATCCCAGTCAGAATGGATAACTTAGAAAAGTGACAACCACCAATGTGGATGTGGAGAAAAATCAACACTTATACATGGTGTGTGCAAGTAAATTGGGTAGCTGATATGAAAAACTGAGCATATTACTCAAAATCTAACAATGCCTGGGATCATGGCACACAATCAATCCCATATATTTAAGAAGCTAAAGGAGGATGATTATAAGTTTAAGGCCAGCTAGTGCAAGTTCAGGGTCAAAGAATGCAAAACCCTGTCTCCAATAAAAAAAAGAAATATGCAGGCTGGGGATGTGGCTCAAGCGGTAGCACACTCGCCTGGCATGCGTGCGGTCCGGGTTCGATTCTCAGCACCACATACAAACAAAGATGTTGTGTCCGCCAAATACTAAAAAATAAATATTGAAATTCTCTCTCTCTCTCTACCTCTCTCTCACTCTGTCTTTAAAAAAAAAGAAAAGAAATATGCTGGAGGCCAGGAATGGTATTAAGTACCTGTAAAGTAGGCAACTTGGGAGACCACAGTAGGAGGATTCTGAATTTGCTGTGAGGATAGGAAACTTAATGTAACGCTTTCTCAAGATGATGATGATGATGATGATGATGATGATGATGATAATAATAATAATAATAATAATAATAATAATAAATAAGGCACTGTGATGTAGTCTAATGGTCAAATGTCTGCCAAGCACATGGAGGCTTTGGATATGTCTTCTGTATCTCAACTAAATAATACTAAAAGAGAATTACATTGTGATTCAAGCATCCCACTTGGGGGTATGCAATGAAAAACAATGAAGCCCACATCTGATACCTGGATGCCCATGTTTATTGAGGCACATCCCAATTGAAAAGATATGGAATCAACTAGGAATTCTGGGACAGATGGATAAAGAAAATATGGCATATATGTAGGCATACATCCATAAAAATCAAATCCTGCCATCTGCAACCAGTTGGGTGAAATTGGAGGGTAGCATGGTAAAATTAAATAAAACCAGACACAGAACTACAAGCAATGCATGCTATCCCACGTGTGGGGGAAGCTAAATATGAATTTAGGTTGGTGACATTTAAAGGTTAAAGAGTGGAGGTGGGAAATGAAAATGGGATTTCATCAGTGGATGTGGCATATGTGTTAAAATACCATGCAGAGACCCTTTATTATGTATATTTAGTACATCTTCATCAAAGCTATTTCTTAAAATGTTACAGTAATCAGTATTGAGTTATACTTACAAAATGATTAAATGGAATAATATTGCCAGGTATGGTTGTGGATGCCTATAGTACTGGCAACTCAGGTGACTGAGGCAGGAGAATTGACATTTTGAGGTCATCCTTGGGAACATAGCAAGATCTTGTCTCAAAACCAAAGAAATAATGAACTGGGGATAAATCTCAGTGTTAGAGTGTTCCTAGATTCAAACTCATTACTGCAAAAGAAATAAGTAAATAGAATAGAACTTAGAAATAGATCCTTATATTTATGGTCAATTATTTTTCAAGGAGAATGCAAAGATGTTATAGAAAAAAATGTTTTCAAATCATTTGGAACAACTATCCATATAAAACTTGGAACGCATTCTTAAACACTATCTTACACTTTACACAATAAATTTTAATGAAAGAAAGGTGTAAATATGAGAATTGGAACTATAAGATTCTTAGCAGAGAACGTGTAAACCTCTTGACCCTGCATTGGACAATAGATTCTTAGAAAAAGACTATTTTCTTATTTTTTGGGGGGGTACAAGGGATTGAACCCAGGGGAGCTTAAACAGTGAGCAACACTCCCAGCCCTTTTAAAATGTTATTTGGAGACCAATTGCTAAGTCTGGCTTTGAACATGTGATCCTCCTGCCTCAGCCTCCCAAACTGCTGAGATTATAGGCATGTGCCAAAAGATACTGCTTATAATGTCATATATTTAGAAAGTATCTACAAGATTTTAGATATGAGGTTTATGATGTGGCATAATAAATTTTGTGAAGGGTAAAGAAAAATATATTTATAACTTACTCACTATGTTTCTTTTTTTTTAACTATAGACTTCATCTAGGCTTCCATATATACTATTGGAAATTTCACTGGCCCCAATGGGGACTTCTATCTGAAAAACTCCAACCACATTTACCTTGTATAAGTCAAACCTGGACATCCATTTTTCTTAATCTATAGACTTAAATAAAATTGAAATTTCTCAAGAGTAAAGATTATTACTCTGGAGCCAAATGATCCATAGTATTGTGTGGAATCATATTAGCTGAAGGGCTGTCAAGCAAATAATGTTGACTAATTAACTTCTGACCTCAAACTAACAGCTATATACTTGTGGCTTCTTCATGTATTCATGAATGTATTGTTGAGTCACAAAAAAGAGAAATCTTATAATTTGGTGGGCAAACTTTTTAACAAATTATGAATTATCATGAAAATGGTTCTCATTTTCACCAAACTCACAGAAGTGTCAACAGAGACAAGATTAAGCCTATTACATTCAGAAATGTCTTTGTTCCTTTAATAATTATTTGTTGATACTGAAAATTTAACTCAGGGGTGCTTTACCCCTGAGCTATATCTCCAGTGCCTTTGTTCATTTTTAAATTTTATTTTTCATTAGTGAATTTCAGTTACACGTAAAATCAAGGTTTATTTTGACATGAAATCATACAACTTTTAAACAGGGATTATTCTAATTGAGTGTCGTGATTAAAATAAATACAAAATATTAAATAGCCATCACCCAAAGTAACCAAAATTTCCTCAACTGTTTTTTGTGAGTTTTATGCTTCTAGCTATTACACAAAGGCCTTTGATTCTTTTTAAAAATTTTACTTTTGTATATTATGTGAGGTATGTATGCAAATACTTTTATTTTCTTCTTGTGGATATCTAGTCATCCCAGGGCCATTTTTGCTTTTGCTTTTACTCTTGAAAAATATAAGCCGTGTGTGTGTGTGGGTGTGTGTGTGTGTATGTAATCCCTCTGAACACCAGTTATAAATTGCTGCCCATGCAGGTCAGGCAAATTGCTGCCCCTGACCTGCACAGTCAGCTAAATTTAAGGTCACTCATGTGAATTTACAGGGACACTAAATAAAACACAGACATACTTTACCTTTACACAAGCTTCAGGACTGCTTCTCTGCTCTTGACCTCAGGCTCCCCAAAAGGAAGGCCAAGAGAAAGTCAAAAGAGGCTGGTGAGAAAGTGACCACATTCAGGAGAGAGCTTTTATTGGAAGACTCTTGTACTTAGAAAGTTCTATTCAAAAAAGGCCAGAGGGGGCAAGGTTACAAGGGACACATGAGGGTAAGTCAACCCTCCTGGGTAATGCCTACATCTGAAGACCCATCTCTCTATCTGAGCTGGGACAATGCCCAAGTCACCACAAATGTAGTGACTGGTCAGAGCCTCCTGCTTCAGGACATGAAGGCATGGGTCATTCAGAGGGGCTTCCCACATATCTATCCTTTTTTCTTTGAAAAAGCAGGTGATGGGTCATTATTTGGAGTCCCTGATTTCTTCTTCTGGGGGCACAATATCCTACAATTAGCTGTGTAAAAATTTTGTGTGGTTCCATTTTTATTTCATTCTGTCTCGGTTTTGTTTGGTGTTATCTTGTTGGGTTGTATTATAGTAGAAATACAGGATCAGAAATTAGTAAAAAACAAACCAAAAGAGTGTTAAGTAAATTGTTAGAGGAAGGAGGAATCCCAGTGAAATCAAGAGCAGTCAGGGCATACGTTGATACAATACAAAAATGTAGCCCATGGCTTTTTAAGGAGGAGTTGTTAAATATATCACAATGGAACCATCATGTTGAAGATTTAAAAAGAATAGAAAAGAAAAGCCCAGGAACGCTGCCAGTTGGCACATTGACATTGTGGGTGTTGGTATCTGGTTTGATTAGTCCAAAGCCTTCAGTTCAGAAAAAGATAGAGGAAGAAAGCTTAGAGCAGAAAAAGCCATCAGGGGGAAAGTTACAAAAGGAGACTGCTAGTAACACCTTTCTATCACAAGAGGGCGTAAGTGTCCAACCAACAGCGCCACCTCTACAGGAGACTGTTACTAACACCTTTCTATCACCAGAGGACGTAAATGTCCTACTAACAAGGCCACCTCCATATGCTGGGAGGCTCCCAACCCCCGCAGTTGATAGTTGGGATCCTGAGACAGGATCTCAAACATTATCATGCCCTGTATTTGAGGTAGGAGGGCAGCAAATTCACCATGCTTTAAATTTCAAAACAGTGAAGAAGCTAAAAGAGGCTGTAACAACCTATGGTCCTCAAGAACCCTTCAGTGTAAGCTTGGTCGAATCCATTAACAACTTGAACATGACGCCAGCAGTTTGGGCTAATATGTGTAAAGCTGTGCTAAATGGAGGACAATACCTGTTATGCAAGGTTGCCAATGAGGAATTTTGCAAGGAGACTGCTAGGCGAAATGCAGCAGCTGGTTATCCTCAGATAAATCTAGATATGTTGTTAGGAAAGGGACCATATGACAATCAGCAGCAACAAATTGCATATGATCCTGGCATATACTCACAAATTGCTGCAGAGGCAGTTAGGGCATGGAAGACTTTACAAGGACATGGAGGTTTACAAGGTCAATTATCTAAGGTAATACAAGGAGCTAATGAATCTTACACTGAATTTGTAGATAGGCTTATTCAAACAGCTACCAGAGTTTTTGGGACTACAGAACAAGCAATGCCATTAATAAAACAACTGGCTTATGAGCAAGCAAATGGTTGGTGCAGAGAAGTCATTAGACATTGGAAACATGAAGATTTAAACACATATATTAAATTATGTAGAGACCTTAATGAACAAGAGCAAGTCGTGGCAACTGCAGTAAAACAGGCTTTAGATGCCAGAGACATTAATGAACAAGGACAAATCGTGGCAGCTGCAATAAAACAGGCTTTAGGTGCCAGGCCAAGAACATGCTACAATTGTGAACAAACAGGACATTTTAAAAGGAATTGCCCCATAGGAGGAGGGTTTAACAAAACTTGGTATCAAAGGAGTAGAATAACGGGTATTTGCCCACGATGTCATAGAGGGAGACATTGGGCTAATGAATGCCATTCTCAAACCACCATAGAGGGTACTCCATTATCAAAAAACGAACAAGGGCCAGGTGTTTATCGACGATATTGTGGAGAAAGGCATCGGGCTCCATTGCCAAAAAATGGACACGGGGGCCCAATGCTCCGGGGCCCAAAACCACAAATATAAGGAGCACAGGAGGAACCCAGCAACCCCATCAGGGTAGTGCCCAGGACACATTGTCCATCAGATCCCTCATCAGACAAACCAGAGGGAGCACAGGGTGGGACATCTGCGCCTCTGCCAGAGCAGTACTAACTCCAGAGATGGGAGTTCAAATCATTGTCACAGGGATAAAAGGACCTCTTCCCAAAGGAACAGTAGGCTTCTTATTAGGACGCAGCTCTTCTACTCTAAAAGTACTTATGGTAAGTCCTGGGGTAATTGATCCCGATTATGAAGGTGAAATAAAAATTATAGCCACTTCTCCAAAGGGTATATCAGTAATTTCACCAGGAGATAGAATAGCACAGTTACTAATAATACCCAGCCTACATGATAAATTTTCCAGTCATGCTGTAGAAAGAGGTTCCAAGGGATTAGGCTCCACAGGTGTAGATTGGGCTATGCTTTTTTTTTAAATTTAGATTCTCGCCCCATGCTAAAACTAAATATTCAAGGACATGAATTTAATGGGCTACTGGATACAGGTGCAGAACTTAGCATCATCTCTCGTCAAGAATGGGCAAAACATTGGCCATTACAACAAGCCACTCAAACGCTTCGAGGCCTAGCAGTGGCGACTAATCCCCATAGAAGTGCAATGGCATTAGATTGGAAGGATCCTGAAAGATGTGAAGGAACTATACAGCCATATGTATTGGATCATCTTCCCGTAAATTTATGGGGACAAGATGTCCTAGATCAATTAGGTTTGATATTAACAAATAACATCAATCAAAATGCACCCACTATTATGACTAGACAAGGTTTTAGGAAAGGAAAGAGATTAGAAAAACAAGAACAAGGTATAGCAGCACCAATACAAATAGATCAAGGAACAGACAGACACAGGTTGGATTTTCAGAAAGGGCCACTGAGACAATAAAAATTACTTGGAAATCAGAAAGACCAGTATGGGTTCCTCAGTGGCCCTGGACTAAAGAAAAGATACAAACAGCCCATGACCTGGTCAAACAACAATTAGCGGAAGAACGTATACAACTTTCTGTATCTCCCCATAATACTCCCATTTTTGTCATCAAAATGAAATCTGGTAAATGGAGATTATTGCAAGATTTAAGATCCATTAATAATGAGATGGTTATTATGGGACCTGCTCAATTGGGGATTCCTCAATTGTATGCTTTGCCAAAAACCTGGTATGATTTAGTTATAGATATTAAAGATTGTTTTTTTTTTCAATTCCAGTTCATCCTGAAGATAGTCCAAGTTTTGCATTTACCATCCCTGCACTGAATCATGAAGGTCCTGATCAGAGATATGAACGGAAAGTCCTCCCTCAAGGGATGGCTAACAGCCCAACTATGTGCCAAATTTATGTTAACAAATTAATCCAGCCACTTAGAAATCAAAATCCTGAACTACAAATATTTCACTATATGGATGATGTATTATTAGCACACAAAGATAAAAACACATTGCTAGAATGTTATGCCACACTTACAAACTTATTAAAAAATTATAATCTAGAGATAGCAATAGATAAAGTACAATTAAATTTTCCAATTAATTATTTAGGAGTTCTATTATCCTCAACCATGGTCCATCCACCAAAAATTCAAATACGAGTAGATCAACTCAAATCACTTAACGACTTTCAAAAGTTATTAGGAGACATAAATTGTATAAGGCCTTATCTAGGTACACCTACAGGAGAGTTGGGACCTTTAGTTGATATCCTAAAAGGTCCATCAGATCCAAATTCACCCCACATGTTAACGCCTGAAGCAAGAAAGGCATTAAAAATCATTGAAACATATATGGAAAATATGCATTTGGATAGAATTGATATAAGTTTGCCTTTATTATTTATTGTACTACCAACAAAAATATTCCTACAGGAGTATTTTGGCAAGAAGGTCCATTATTATGGATACACTTATCTTATTCTCCTTACACTATTCTTACTAGGTATCCTGAGTCTGTAGGACAATTAATACTCAAAGGAATAAAAGCAGCAAAGGGAGTGTTTGGAATTTCTCCCAATAAAATTATTACTCCATATACTATGAATCAAATTAATGAGTTAGCTAATGATTTAAATACTTGGGCAATAATCATGAGCAAATCTAATGTTTCATTTGATAACCACTTACCATCTAATCCTTTATTGTATTTTTGGTCACTGCATCCTGTAATTTTTCCAAAAATGACAACAAAAACACCTACCATGAATGCTCCAAATATATTCACTGATGGGTCAAATAATGGTACAGCAGCAATAGTTACACCTGATCAAACTTTTAAATTTTTAGTACCTAAACAATCAGCTCAAAAGGTAGAGCTTAATGCAGTATTACAAGCTTTTGTGATGTTTAAAGATTCTGTATTTAATTTATTTTCCAATAGTCAGTATGTAGTTAATGCTATAGTATCCCTTGAAGATGCTGGTAGGATTTCCCCTTCCTCTACTGTTTTCTCTTTTCTTTCCACTATACAAAGTCTAATCTGGGACAGAAAAGATCCGTTCTTTATAGGACATATCAGGGCACATACAGGATTGCCTGGAGCCCTTAGTTTGGGCAATGATTTAGCAGATAAAACTACACATGACATACATATTTTCTCTACACTAGAAGAAGCTACAAATTTTCATAAAAAGTTCCATGTCAGTGCTAATACTTTACAAAAGCATTTTAAAATAACTAAGGAACAAGCTAGACAAATAATAAAACAATGTCAAAATTGTGTGACCTTTTACCACAAGTTAATCTTGGAGTCAATCCTAGAGGATTGATACCTATTTGGCAGATGGATATCACACACTTGCCAGAATTTGGAAAATTAAAATATTTGCATGTTACAGATGATACTTCTTCTGGATTTTTGATGGGCTCCCTTCATGCCGGAGAAAAAACTAAAGATGTTATAGCTCATTGCTTACAAAATTTTGACACTGTGGGCGTTCCAAAACAGTTAAAAACAGATAATGCCCCTGGTTATACTTCTACCTCTTTTAAACAATTTTGCTCAACATTTGGCATTACTCATATAACAGGAATCCCATACAATCCACAAGGACAAGGCATAGTTGAAAGAGCTCATCAAACTATTAAAATGTACTTATTAAAGCAAAAAGAAGGAATTGGGAAGGGGTATATATTCCCCAAAGATAAACTTAAAATAACCCTTTTTACTCCAAATTTTTAAATTTGGATTCATCAGGGCTTAGTGCTGCAGAAAGGCATATGTATCCAAAAAATGTACATAAGCCCAAGGTACTTTGGAAGGATATTCTAACAGGACAATGGAAAGGTCCTGACCCAGTAATTGTCTGGAGTCGGGGGTCTGTTTGTGTGTTTCCACAGGAAGAACAGCAGCCGATTTGGATTCCGGAGAGATTAAATAAGTCCTGACCCAGTGATTGTCTGGAGTCAGGGGTCTGTTTGTGTGTTTCCACAGGGAGAACAGCAGCTGATTTGGATTCCAGAAAGATTAACTAAAGCGATTTCTACAGACCAAAAAGATGATGATTTGGCTCAAATCCATAACAGCTGATATCCAGAACTCCAGTTTGGCTACCCTTACATCTGCGACAGAACCAGGATACTTTTTTCAATATCTATTTTATTATTGCCCTTTCCCACATCATGAAGTTCTATTTTGTGTTTTGAGCTCATACAGACCTAGGTTAATGTTTTGCTGATCAGTACTATTTTTTGACTATAGAGTTTTTAAACATGGCAATGGAGATTTCACCTGTAAAAAGTTATAAGGCCTTTACTATTATGCTATATGTTGTATGCATTATATTATGTGTGCACACTTGTGTGTTGTGTTATATGTTTGAATGTACGTATGTCCATATATCATATATGATGAGCGCTCATGAAAAAAATGGATCCAAATATTTTTTTTTTTTATTGACGTGATTTAAATGGCTTAATTTAAATTGGGTAAACAGCTGTTGAGAATTGTTTTAAAATGTGAACAAAAAAGGAGGTTAACAGATTTGTTTGTTTACTTTCACCATTCCTTTTCATTATATTTAATTATTCTCTTCAACACAATGTAAATTGTTAAGAAAATTGTTTTCTATTAGTGCCTTCTGGAATGTTACATATTTTTTTCTTTAGCCATTATTGCCAGAATTCCTATCTTCATCCCAGTGCCAGTGAAGACAAAATAAAACCAATCTACAGCATCTGCAATAGCCATCACTGAACTGCTTGCAAAACTTGCCTGGACTATGTATCGCTTGTATGCATTGTAAACTCACTTGTATGCATTGTGAACTATCTTTTGGTGCAGTGACTTGTGGTAGTGTTGGGGTATTTATGCTGATGGTGTCCTTGGTGGTACAATTTTTCCAAAAGGAGCCATCACTGAACTGCTTGCAAAACTTGCCTGGACTATGTATCACTTGTATGCATTGTGATCTCACTTGTATGTATTGTGAACTATCTGTTTGTGCAGCAACTTGTGGTAGTGTTGTAGTATTTATGCTGATGGTGTCATCGGTGGTACAATTTTTCCAAAAGGAGCCATCACTGAACTGCTTGCAGAACTTGCCTGGACTATGAATCACTTGTATGCATTATGAACTCACCTGTATGCATTGTGAACTATCTGTTGGTGCAGGGACTTGTGGTAGTGTTGGGGTATTTTTGCTGATGATGTCATCAGTGGTACAATTTTTCCAAAAGGAACTGTCAATTGGCTTGGTGTATATTCCTCCCTTTTGCTTGTCATGGTCGTTCAGCTAAAATTTGGGGACCAACAGAGGTGAGGCAAAGAACCTCACCCCCCCACTGATACAAAGACCTATCTACAGGTGTGGCTGTATACTGGACCGGTAGTCAGTGACGGGTAAGATCCAATCGCAATGGTACCAACCTAAGACAGGAGGCTGATGCCTTGAGGTCAGTTCATCCGATAATGGATAAGAACCATATGTACTATTGGACAACCTAAGGCAGGCACGGTCCCTAAGCCACATGCTTATTGTTTAAACAGAGAAGGGGAGATGTTGAGAGGCACAGCCGAAAGGGCCCCAGCAAACTTTCAGACTGCCAGCTGATGATTGGCTCACAGCGGCCCCAGCAACTTCTAGCTGATTGGCTCCTCTGTGGTGATGATCATTGGGCTGTTTCCCTGCCCTTTCAGACCACGGAGATGCTCATTGGGGGACTTTTTTGGCTCTGCCTATGCAACCCAGCCAATCAGCCTCAAGAGCAGGAGGAGTGGGGGAGGGTGAGAGGCTTGTGGGAAGCCGGTGGTGGCAGTTGGGCTCTGAGGGTTTTTCCTGAGGAGCTGTTTTGTTTGGTGTGTGTGGTTCTAAAAATAAAGTTTGTTTCTTTTGACAAGTGGCTCCTGAATTGTGCCCAGCCAGACTGCAGCACAATTACAACACAAGAGAGAATTAGTAGCAATGAGAACACTACATGATATACCATGCAGATTGATTAAGAATGTTTCCAGGGTTACAGCTTTTTAATTCTTTAAGTATTTGATCAGCTAAAGAAGTAGGATCTGAAAAAATAATATTACTTTTTTGTATATCTTGAATCTGATGATGCAGCTCCAAAAGATCCAAGCTGTTTTCTTTATTCTGTCAAATACCCAACACCAACAAATGGTTTTGAACCTTCTCCCAATACCATTAAAAAGCATTACATTTGGCAGCAGTAACACACACATACTTATAGCTAGCATGACATTTAAGTCTTTCCTTGAATTTCAAAGTGGAAAGTTCATTATCTATATTCATGACAGCAGCCTCTAAGGCATTTAGCTTGGTCTCAATCCTTTTATCAACATTTATTTGATTGTGAAGAGCCTTAGAAGTATTCTGAGCCAAATTATTAAGAAAATTTGCATGTAAAACATTTGAGATATGGCCACCAAAGCTGTGACCATAACCACGGAAGCAATAAAAGAAACCAAGGGAACAACCCCCACTATTATGAGTCCAAGAGCACATTTAGGTCTCACTAGCTGGGCGTGTATTTGTTGTAAGACTTGAAAACCAGCATCAGCCTACCATGGCTCTGAAATATGTCCTGGTACTAAGACAAAAGAGGGCTGATGAAGTGTCATTTTTTTTCTATTATTTCTGGTGAAACAATTAATTAAATTACATTTATGACATGTAACAAGATATCTATCATCTTCCCTTTTAACTTTTACATTTCCTGTAATTAAAACATAAGGAGACTGAACACAGGCCCATAAGCCATAGCAAGAACCTTCCTGTTTCTTTTGTTTGTTTGTTTGTTTGTTTGTTTTTCATGGCAAAGTGTACCATTTTTATTTTTATTTTTTTTTAATTTTTTTATTGGTTGTTCAAAACATTATAAAGCTCTTGACATATCATATTTCATACATTAGATTCAAGTTGGTTATGAACTCCCAATTTTACCCCAAATACAGATTGCAGAATCACATCGGTTACACATCCACATTTTTACATAATGCCCTATTAGTAACTGTTGTATTCTAAGAACCTTCCTGTTACAGTTCTTGCCTACAAAGTCTGGTAAAGTTTCGTCAGTAAAATGTAAGAATTCTGAGGCAGCAATTAAGTGCCAAACATCTTTTTGAATGCCACCCTCACTGAAGGTAAGGATGCTACTAACAAATCCTCCAGGATTCATGGCATTACCCTTGCATAACTGCCTATTGTCAATTTTAGCAGACCAGTCCAAAATATAACCACCATTTCTACACACCTTATGATGTACTGGAAAAGTATTTATACATTCCATCCACTTAGGAAAGGTGCCAATTTCTATTTCCAAATTGTTAGTAGAAGGAGGTATTCGTGGATGTTCTGCTGAGATGACTGGTTATGAGAAAGTCCCATTTTAATAAATGATCTGATCTAAGGCTTTTAGTCTCCAGGAGCAGTATAATTAGTTGTTCCCCCAACTGCTGCCTTTTCCCCAAATACACTTTTTGACAGCCAGCATATTTATCGTGGGACCAACACAAGGGTAGTTGGGCACTATAGCCAGAATAATTAAATCCAGTCACATGGTTGTGAGTAAGAGGGGTGTCTGTAAATCCTCCATCATGAATGAGTCATTTGCAAACACTAGGATGGATTCTCTAGTCAACACTGCGAAGTGTACTAGAGGTGGATTTGAAAAATATGTCCAGTAAGTATCTCCCTGATTCCCCTTTACCTGATGGCTTAATAGAGCTATTACTGGAGCGAGCATCATAGTTGGAGATTTAACTTTTCCTTGCTGCCTAATCATTTGTTTGCCTGAAGTGTCAAATTCTTCAGGTCCTTCCATGAGGGTGGCCTCACCATTGGGTCTCTAAGAACCCCTCATTACCTAATTTAAATATGGTAAAATACTTAGATTCTGCCCTAAAAAAAGTGTGCAAAGACATATGAAAGTTACTCAAGATTATGTATTAGGCTACATAAAATGACAATTTAGCTTTTCTGCTTCATTTGTCTCACAGGATTATGGGTGCACACTCTCCATCCTGCACAGGCCATCCTGAGATAAATTCTCGAAATGCCAGGTTCTCATTTTCCCACATTATGCTTCCTAACTATTCCATGTTAATTGCCAAGAAAATCTCAAGCCTGGAAAACCACAACATATAGATAAATTGCTGGATAATCATCAACTTTGAAAATTACCTCAGGAATTAATAGAATATATTAGTAGACCCAGATGTGAAGAAATGTAAAATAGACCTACAAATCAACATTTCACTTTACAGCTGCTCAAAAAATACTTGCAGTTATGCGGATATGGGAGCACATGCCACTAGTCTTGACTACCTTGAGGCCACAGCAGGAGGAGGATTTAGACTAAGGAATTTGAGGCCAACCTGGCAAAAACTGAGCTCCAAAAATTGACCCACCAAAAAACCAAACAGTAATCACATTTTTAAAAAGGAGCCTTCAAGGGTGATTTCTATGAAACATGTAATAAGGATCAATAACAATAATTCACGATCATGTCTAAATGTAGAAGAAAAGAATTGACTAATTCTTTCCGTAAGGCCAGAAATACCAGATAACACATCATTTGAATGGAAATTGCCGACCATCTTTTTATAGAAGTTGACCCAGGTATTCAAAACCCCTAGCAAACTGAGAACAACAACGAAAAGAATGATTGGACTTCATGACCAAGAAGGACATTGTCATATGGGAAGTTTCCAAAAATCATTTTGATAGAGCAAAGCTTTTGGCAAATCACTTACCAAATTACTGTAAAACCTATGGCCAATTATGACCAGAGGAAAATTCTTTTTCAATCAACTTAAGGGCAGCTATGAACTGTTTTCATATTTAAAGGTGTGAACTGAAGTGTTTCACAATTTAGTTTTAGAAAAAGAAAAAAAAATGTTTGCTTTTCTGACTTCTAAATATTGTTTGAGAATATTAAATGAGATTTTCATCAAAAATCAAATAGCATATGCAGATGATACTATTATTTCTATAATGTTTCTAAGCAATTTCCATGAACTAATGAAACATAACAATGCCATGTGTTAAATGGTCAACATTAAATCTTTTAAATTATATACAGTAGCAATGAGCAGTGTTAAAATCACAAATATAGTAAAAATAATCTAAATGAAAGTATTAACAAAAGAATTGTTCACTGCGAAGTAAAAAGTAAAGGTGAAAGTAAAATGCAAAAAAAAGATCATGGAAACGAAATGTGAAAACTGTTAATATTCAATGATTAAAGTTTGATTTTGGGTTTTAAGGGTTGATAGGGTTCCTCCAGACTGGTGCGCGGGGCGGAGCTGGACTTCCTCCTCCGGTCTGGCCTGGAATGGTGCCGGGCTTCCTCCTCTGGTCTGATATATATTCTATATATGTCAGTTAAGTTATTATTTGTGTTATTGAGCTCTATAATTTCTTTATTCAACTTTTGTTGGAAGATGTATCCAGTGTTGAGAGAGCTGTGATATAGTCACCACAGATTATGTTGTGGTCAATTTGACTCTTGAACTTGAGAAGAGATTGTTTGAACATAGGTGCACCATTGTTTGGGGCATATATATTTATGATAGTTTTGTCTTGTTGGTGTATGGTTCCCTTGAGCAGTATGAGATGTTCTTTATCTATTTTGATTAACTTTGGCTTGAAGTCTACTTTATTTAATATAAGTATGGAGACCCCTGCTTGCTTTCAAGGTTCATGGGAGTGGTATGTTTTTACCAATCTTTCACCTTCAGTCTGTCTTTTCCTGAGTCTCCTGGAGGCAGAATATTGTTTTTTTTTTTTTTTTTTAATCCAGGCTACTAGCCTATTTGTTTTGATTGGTGTGTTTAAGCCACTAACATTTAATGTTACTATTGAGGCATGGTTTGTATTTCCAGCCATCTTTGTTTATTTTGGCTTGAAGTGTTAATTATGGTTTAATTTTTAATTGGTATCTACATATAGGATCCAGCATTTTAATCGAACATGTGTAGTGATCAAATCTGTGCAATTTCTACCTTCTAAAATATCATTTTGATGTTTGAAACCTGTAAACTCTTTTTAGAATGTCCACAGTCTAAAAATTACTTGTACAATTCAAACTATGTGCTATACAACCTAAGAGTTACATTTTCCTCTTAACTGCTGTTTGGCACTCCTTGCCAACTGTCTCTTAAAACAGATATAAAAACTTTTCTCATTTGTGGTTCTGTGTGATCAACTTTTTCAGCTTCAACATATGAGTGCAAACATACAGGATTTGTGAAATATGAAAAATCACTAGAAAAAGACAGTCTCCCATGGTAAATCCAGAAAATATATATATATATATAAATTTAAAAATTGTAAACTATAATCCCAGTGCCTTGGGAGGCTAAGACAGGAGGATGGTGAGTTCAAATACAGCAACAACAAGGCTCTGAGCAACTTGGTGAGATGCTGTCTCTAAATTAAATACAAAATAGGAGTGGAGATGTGGCTCAATGTTTGAGTGCCCATGACTTTAATCCCTGGTACCCCCACAAATATATAAGTGTTCACATTTAATCACTAGGCCTTAGTTATTTTTTGGTGAGATCTATATATAAATGGCATATGCCAATTCTTCTGAATTTATTTTATGTAATTCAAATATTATATAAATATGTTTAAAAGTACAAGCTGAAATTGATCTATATTAGCATGTAAAAAATAACTTAAAATTGTTTTAGGTGATGCTGAATGCCTGCAATCCCATTGACTCGGGAGTCAGATGATTACAAGGCCAAAATTCAGTGACTTAGCAAGATTGTCCTCCAATATAAAAAATGGCTGGTGATATAGTTCAATGACTAAGTGCCCTGGGTTCAATCGTGGAACAAATAAAGGAAGATTTTAAAATTGCCTTTTATCAACAACAAAAAGACATGTGAAATTTAAAACCAAAAATGCATTCTATCACTTTTCTGTGACACACAGAATCTGCTTTAATTCATTTTAAACAATTGAATCTTACAAAATCCAAGTTTTCTAACACTCAATAAATGACATGTTTTAATCACATGTGTCTCCAGGCCATTGCATGAATTTAAGGTCAGTGTAGCTGAGGAATCTACAGTCATACAAACTGGAGTGTGCAGGTGCCATGAATTTGCAGTAATAGTCAAGAACTCATGGATGGATTGTTCATTGCCTTGAAACTGTTGGAAAATCATTTTCTGATGGTAAATTTCTATATCAGTATTGGGAAAAACTTAGACTCTTTCCTGATAGTATGCTTCAAAGAAAGGGACACAATTTCATGCAATAATGAGGAGAACTAATCTTCATACAGGTAGTGCCAGGATAAAGCACAGTCTGCTCATTCTTCTAGCTCCAGTTTTGAACCACGATCATCACTCAATGATGTGCACAAATATATATGATTAAAATTGTGTAAATATAACATGGTAGTGTTATGAAGAAATATCTATAGTAATGTCCATCCTGAGCTATGTACCTTCCCAGCTGTGCACATTAAGCCTGGCACAACATAGTCCAGGAGATCATGAGACATAACACAAGCTCTCTGACATCAGGGAGGTAATCTGAGAAACACCCTTCAAACAAGGGTCTACGGAGTGATGCTTCCAGCTTGGTCCATGGATGCCCTATTGTACTGGGCACTAATGTCTTTTATGCACTGGAGAAATCAAGCTGCCCCCTAGAGTGGGCATTCTGTGTGGAAGGATATGTAAATCACAGGGAATCTAACACAGATTTCTGAAATAGGTTATATTTGAAGAATTCACATGTGGTAAGAGGAAGGTAAGGCCAAGTGAGGAAATGAGAAAAAACAGATCACACATGAAAAAGAAATTTAAAAAAAAATCAGAAGTTTGTTTGTTAGAGCTGATAGTAAAGACTCCCTTTATTATCTGGATCCAGGAAGGAGTCATGTTAAATATGGTGCTGTCACTAAAGTCAGAGGTGGCTGTAAGATACATGCACCATCATCTGTGTTGCAACCATCTAGTGAGGACTCTTAAGGCAGTGGACACAAGCTGGTGGTCAGGACAGAAGTAGAGAGAATTACAGGAGAAGAACACCCCACTGCAAGTTAGGGTTATTTGGACCCTCTGGGTGGGCACATTCCATGGTAAAAGTGAGAAGAAAGAACATGTCTTCTCCCATATGCAATCTGAGCACCATCCTGTTCATAACAGGTGAGGAAATAGGATCTGTCACCCCTAATGACACATGTGCAGACTTACAGCTTGGGGTTGTCCTCATCTCACAGCTCAGCTTCACCACTACTGCTAACCCTCCCCATGTCCTCTTGGTATTCACTAACAGACAAAAGGGAGATGGAGAATTGAGAATGGTCTTGCTTTAAGCAAGTGAGCTTGGGACTAATGTCAGCCTCGGCAGAAACCTCTTACTTGTGTCTCGTTGTGTGCTGGGAATCTATAAGTAGCACTAGGGAGAAATGACTGACACCTCAGAGAGGGCGACACCATCACCCAGCCCCTCTGCTGCAAAACACACCCTCCAGTAACACAACGAGCAAACCTTGGGCAATACTTGACTGAAAGAATGGCAGCTCTTTGTGAGAAGTAGATATGAGAACCATGGGTTGCTTTTGTAAATTGTCAGGGTTTTAAAATACAGCTCAGGGTTCACACTTACATCTATGATATTTATATTACTATTATTTTAAATTTCTCCTGATAAAAGCAACTAGAAGAGAAATTGTTCTTTAACATCAAGAAAGAAGAAGCCCCAGAGGTGCTTCTCTGTGGGCACAAGTGCATGGAGTACTGCATAGAGGGCATAGGTTAAGGGCGTCTGCATGACAGGCCACTCCCCATGCTAGGCGTGTGAGTGGCAAACTGCTTACCCCATCGGCACAACTCTGGGCACGAGGCCATGTGTTGCAGTCCCACTCTTTGATTGTTCACTGAAAGGACAGTTAGCAGACATTACACTAGTGGCTGTCTATATTTTGCTTAGGCACTGCCTGAGTACATATACATGGTAACTGCACAATAAAATCAGGCCTGCTTCCTGATTGGTCTCTGGAGGACTTGATTAGAGACTCCACAGCCACACTCTCCTCTACTCTGTTCTCTGGACATCCTCAGGGATGAGAGAGCCCATGCACTTCTCTGCAGAACCCAAGCTCTCATTACTGGGAAATTCACACGATCCTGCAGGAGGGTCCATTTTCCCTGACTGATATTGCAATGGAAGAGTCAAGTTCTCCTTTCAGCTTTCCTGCTTTATCTTGTTCTGTGTGTATTAGGATCACATTTATGTGTACATGCTAATGACATGAAAAATTGAATTTTGGAAAAAAATGTGAAAGTGACCAGGGCAGGATGGATTTCAAGTGTCCTGAATGTTCCTCTAAGCAAAATTAAATTTACACATATCCATTATTAGATATTGCAAAAGGTTTTTAGTGATTAAAACAGAATGGACTAATACCTAAAAATATTCTTCCAAATTCTTGTGAGTTATATTCACAAGCATATAATTTGGAACAATGAACTGGAAATTACCAACACATTTATTTGATTTTCTAAAATATTTAATGTACTTCGTTCTGATCACAGTCCCTTATTTGACATTTACCAACTGAAAGTTCTTAACCATGTGAGATTCCATTCTATAAAATGAGGGTTTGAACATAGAACCTCATTTCCCTCTAAAGATTTCAAAATGTGCAATTACTCAAACAATATTTTTTCTATGAGTTATGGAGATGACCAAAGCAAGATTATTAATAAAAATATTAAAACATTAATTCCCTGGTAATAAGTATACAAATTAGTAGTGTTTAAAGTCTCTACATGACATACCATATGTTAGTTGTGTCCCATGAAGTTATTAAATTTAAAAAATGAAAAAGTAAAACTGACATTCCCTATTAAAAATTGAATCATTTTAGCAAGATCTCAAAAAGCAAATATCTTCAGAAGACAATATCCTCATTGCACCTTACAGAACATGGTCCTCTGGGCTCAGTAGGACTGTTGGAGTGAATGTCTCCTCTGAAGCTACTGGGAAACTTCACTAGTAGACTGAATTTCCTCCTCCAATGTCCTTCTTAGAATCTACATTAACTCTGCATCTGACGACACAGAGGTACTTTATCACCTGAAAAAGGTGAGCAGAGCACAAACACTTGTAAGTTTTATGGAAAGGATGTGTTTAAGTCCTGTCTGTGCAGATTTGTAATTTTAATGTCTATAGAAAGGCAAGAAGGTCCCACTGGAGAACACAGACCTGTGGCTTCCCCAGTGGGACGTGTCATCTCTCTTAATTTGACTGTCTTATCTGATGGATAACAATAATCCAAGAGAGCTGGGCTTCAAACTCTTAAAGTTTCCTGGAAACATCTGGAAAATGATCTTGATTGAGATCATTTTCTCATGTTGATAAGGAAACTTAAATTACTCTAATTCTGGTACTAAAATCAAATTAGTCCAAACCTGTTCCACAACTTATAATGCCTCTACTTTGATGTGAGGGACTCCTGGCATCCCCATAATTTCCCTGAAGCCCTGAAGTGTGCGATGGGCCTCTCTTTCCTAGTTTGCACATGGAGCACACCTTCTTGTGGGTAGTGATGGTTTGGTATGTCATCCTTTCCAAAGTGAGAGTCCTGTGGCTCAAGCTCTAAGTGAAATATTAAAATTAAGAAAAGAAGAGGAAGAGCTATAGGTCACATGTTGTAGAAATCACAGGAAGATGGAATCTAGTCAGAGCCCGAGGCAGAGTCCGAGATGGAGTCCACTCTAAGAAACCTACATGATCAACTCCACCTTCTCTGAGAGAAACCATGTTAAAAGCAGGCTCAGTCTCCTGGGTACTGTGTATAAATATATATAAAAGCATTAAAGCGCTATATTAAAAAGGATCCCCGTTGTTTGGAGTCAAAAGAAAGGACAGTTATTTCAAGCAGACCCACTTATATTCCAGTTGTAGAATTCAGAAGGTAGTTCTTGAACATTGCCATTATCAACATGTGAAGGGTAAGTACAAGCATAATAAAGAATGATACATTTGTTTTTTCTAGAGGTAATTGGAAACGTGGACTAAATGGAAATATATAAAATGAAAACTAATATTGACAGACAGAAATTCCACATGGATGGGATGAGGGAGGTTGGAAAACTGAAGAAGAAAGTCACAATAATTGTCAAAGCATGAGACCTCCAAAGCCACATGAGAGGGAAACATATAACAGGAAAAGAGTGCAAGACATTGAACAAATATTTCAGCATATGCACAGTTAGGAAAGACATCAAGGGCATAGGAAAAGTATCCCCTCATGCAGCCCCTATCCTGGACCAGCCACATGGAAGTTTTGTGCCTTTGGTGAATTAGGCTCCGCCTTACTCCCTGGCATAGCCCATTAATCACCAACGTGACACCTGGAATACTGTCCCTCATACACACTCACTTCCGTGGAGGCTTCTGAATGAGCCATGGCAGAGGGTTGGCCAGTACTCCCAACTTTGTGGAGCCAAGGAGAGCTGTTTGGAGAGGTGGAGAATTGCAGACCACACCTTTGTTGCAATGTGGACATGCTGTGTAATTAGGTGTTGTTGAGTCCAATCTCTTTGTAGCCATGATATTTCATAGAGAGGAAAATAATTTCATCTCTAATTGTGAGGATCAGGCCAAAACATGCTGAACAAGTGGATTCCACACAGTTAAAGAAGGCTCTCTGTGGAGCTGGGCATGGTGGTATTTGCCTGTAATCTCAGCAGCTTGGAAGGCTGAGGAAGGAGGGTCATGAGTTCAGAGCCAGCGTCAGTGAAAAAAATTTACTAAGCAGATCAGTGAGATCTGTCTCAACATAAAATAGGGATAGGGATGTGGCTCAGGGGTTGAGTGCCCCTGAGTTCAATCTCCGTCATCATACACCCCCAAAAAAGAAGAATGTCTGGGGAGTGAGTCTCAGGCTTTGGATTTATAACAGCTTTCATGGAGGTTCTAAAGTGTTGAACTAGTATAGAATATGTGTTATTGGCCAAGCTCTGGGTTGCATGTGCATGCATTTGGATCCAGGCTTTTATATATATATATATATATATATATATATTTATATATATATATTTATATATTTATATATATATATATATATATATATATTTATATATTTATATATATTTTAGATTTGATGTTCATCTCTTGATGGAATATTTCTTACACAAGTCATGTATGTGCTTTATTTAAAGTCTGAAAGAGTAGATTTATATTTTAAATAATCTGCAGCTACATATTGAAAAATAATAGTCATCAGAAAATCATGTATGTGAAGCTAGATCATTTCATGACCCTTTAGAACATGTAGCTCTATAACACAAGACAGTAAGAGAAACAATACAAGTGAAACATTCATGAACTTGGGATGCCATTTAAAAATCTGAGGTGAATGTTGGTCCACAATATGACTTCCATAACAAGACCCCTAGAGCACAGAAATTAAAAATCAAGAATAAATAAAGGGGATAGATTCAAACTAAAAAGCTGCTTCTCAGCAAAAGAAACAATAATGTGAAGAAAGAACCTACAGATTTTATACAAATCTTTACCACACATAATTCAGAAAATGCACTAATGTCTAGGGTATATAAAGAACTCAAAATTAACACAAACAACAATAACAAAACCCAATTAACAAATGGACCCTGTAACTGAACAGACACATCACAGAAGAAATATAAACCATTAACAAATATATGAAAAAAAAAAAACATTCCACTCATCTAGCAATTAGGAAAATGTAAATCAAAATTACTTTAAGATTTTATCTCACTTCAGTCAGAATGTCAATCATTAATAATACAGGCAACAATAAATGTTGGTGAGGTTGTGGGGGAAAAGGAACACTCACACATTGCTCATGAGATTGACTCCAAATTTGTGCAACCACCATGGAAAGCAGTATGGAGATGCCTTGAAAAACCAGAATGGAACCATCATTTGACCCAGCTATCCCTCTTTCAGAGTATACCCAAAGGAATTAAAAACAGCATACTACAGGGAAACAGCTGCACCAATGTTTATAGCAGCACAATTCAACATAGATAAACCATAGAACCAACCTATGTTTCCTTCAACAGATGAATGCATAAATAAAATATGATATATATGTTATTAATTTATATATATATATATATATATATGTGTGTGTGTGTGTGTGTGTGTGTGTGCGTGCGCGCACGTGTGTGTGTGTGTGTGTGTATAATTTTCCCCACCAATGGAATATAACTTAGCTTCAAAGATGAATGAATCTATGTCATTTGGTGGTAAAAGGATTGAGTTGAAGAATATCATTCTAAGTGAAATAAGCCCCCACACACACTCACACACTCACACACACACACACACACACACACACACACAAACACAAAGGCCAAATGTTCTCTCTGATAAGTGTATGCTAATTCACAATGGGGTGGGGAAGAATAGTTACTTTAGATTAAGTAGAGAGGAGTGAAGGGAGAGGAGGGAATATGGGGATAGAAATGATAGTAGGATGAAACAGACATTACATATAATACATAATATATATGGATGCTAAAGCACTGAACAAGGGAGGGGGAGAGAATAGAAATTCAGTGGATTAGACAAAGTTGGATTGAAGGGAAGAAAAGGGAAATTTGAATGCAAATGACAGTATAATGAATCAGACACAACTTTTCAATGTTTATATATAAATACACCACCAGGGAAGGTCCACACCATGTACACCTCAAGAATGGAATGCTAACTAAAATGAGTTTAACTCCATGTATAATATGTCAAAATTTGCTCTACTATTATGTACACCTAAAAAGAGTAAGAAATTTTAAAAACGACAAGGGAAAATTTGTATACTGAGAAGGTTTGTGAGTTAAAAACTCTTCAATGAATGGTAATGTCATTAAGGTTAAATAAAAGTATAAAAGAGTACCTTGAGCCCATACAAAACAACAATGGTACATAGAGTTGCCCAAGTCAGTCTGCGCAACTAGCTATAATCACAAATTTTTTGGTTTACAACTCTTTTCTATTTGTTTTACAAAGCAGCACAAGAATACTTACAAGTTGAGCAGAGAGGAAATAGTATTCATAACACTGCTATGTAATATGAATAATGCTGTGGGCACTCAAAGAAAGCATTCTCAATTTCCTCCCCCATGCAATAAAAAATCATGCAGTTGAAAGATACACTAGTTACTGATTAGATAACACCTACATGTGTTTGTGACATTCAGTATGTGGGCAGCTGCTCAACTTCGCAGGTCAGATCCAATAGATAAGGAAGACACTCTCTTCACACAAGACAGTGTTTCCTTGAGTAATACTATGAAAGCAAGAGAGAAAGCAAAAGTAACAGACACAGGCAACTGTATTGCCAGAGTAGGAAAACCCCAACACTGATCCTATGTACTGGGGAGTCCCAAAGAGCTTTTCAGAGTCCTGACTGAGAAGTCCTGGGCAGAGCATCCTCTCCACAGGTGAGAGTCTGAATTCTGGTTCTAACATGTATTTAAAGTGGGGCTGAATAAATACAAGTTAGAACAAAGAAAGCTTCATTCTAACATCTTGCATGACCTGGTGATCCCCTGAACACCAAGTCCTCCCAAGAGCAGGTCAGATCCTAGAGGAGGGAGTGATAGCCTTGAGATGACTAAATAAATTGAGGTTCCAATGAGTGAGTGAGCAAGCCAGATACATTGAGAAATCAGCATTCTTTAGCTGTTTCATCAAGTATTGCAGACATCATTCAATCACATAAAAAGGGAAGAACCTTTGTATTTTCCTTAGACCTCTAGTACTGAATCTTCACTCTGGGACATATAAATAGTTTAAACTCTCACCTGTAAAATGAAGCCAGTTTTCTGCATCAAATAATGTGGAGATAAGCATGAAACCTAGATATTTACCCTTTGGAATAAAGAATGGTGTGAATATTATTCTCCTAGAATTTATCATTATATTTCAATATTTATTTTCCCAAATAAAGTTAAATGAAATGTTGGTGGGTGGTGTTTTTTTGACCCAAAAGGCTCACATATGTAGAGAATATTGTGTTTTTACTGTTTGAACAAGACTTGTAGATGAGAGTGTAGAGGTTTATTTCAATAAAAATTGTGTTTCTCTCTGGTGTCATGGGCTACTGGAGCTGTAAGATCTGAAGAGGGACAGGGTTAGTTTATAGTATCTTATAATTACTGGGTTGCACAGGGGTCTGGGAGACCATGACACATGCTATCTATCATATAATCCAATAAGTATAACAAACATTATATTGTAAGTTATTAAGTAGAACAAAATGTCTACAAAATCAAAATATATAATGAAATAAAAAATGTGGGGGCATAAATGCTCCTATAGTATGTCTTTTTCTTTTTACAGTCATCATTTTACATGTTTCTGTTACTTTTCTACTGGGTATCCAAAACTAAAGAAGTGTCCCAATTGTGATGTTTTTCCTACACTAGAGGTGAGTATAGTCACCTCAGTGATGAACGTCATAGAATTCATGAGGAACTGCATGGTTTCTTCAGTCTAAGAGTCAGGATGGGCCTGTGGACCATGTGGATTCCCCAGGAAACATTAAGATTATTTTCCCCTTCAGCAAACCTCCTTTTTTGCCTGAATACACATGTTGGCTCCTAGTCTCTTGGATCTTTCTCCTCTCCCTGATTGGGAGCTTGTATAATTCTCCAGAGTTGTAGATACCTTAGGGTGTACTGCTACTCTATAAGGTGAAATTTTAAACTCATAATTCAAACTAGGGACATCTGGGCATTATTTTAGTATCCCTAGGTCATTCCTATAACTCTCTTAATTTCCCATAATTACAAACAAGAAGTATATAATTTACATAAATAATATTCTCCAAATAATACTTGATTAAACATATGAAATAATTAATGGAAACGTTATAGCATTATTTACCCAATAGAATATTTTGCTATTGCATCTATCCATTAGCAAAGTGAATAGGGGGAGATGTGTGACCTAATAACATCATTAAATGCACAACAAGGTTAACATTAAGAAATTCACACTTTATTTAGTAACAAATTGCATCTGTAATAAAATATAAGTAAAAATGCTCTGTAAAACGGGAATGGTGGACCATGCTGTGACCCTACAGATGTGAGAAGCTTTGCAAGTTCCAAGTCAGGCTCCATAACTTAGTGAGGCCCTATACAACTTAGCAAAACCTATCACTAAATAAAAAAGAAAAAAAAATCTGAGGATGTGGTTTACTGATTAAGTGCCCCTAAATTTAAGAGGCTCTTAAAAATTTAAATTTTAAATTTCATATAAATCATAAGAGACTTCTGAAATAATCAACTCTGAGTATTATTATTTCTCCAGTTGTGAAAAATGAGACTCTTTAGTAATTGTTGATTTATGCTAAAATTATATCCTTTAGGGATGCACAATTCTGTACTTGTATTTCCTTATTTCTACAATATCAGCTAAAGATGTTAAGAAATTTTTCAGCAAATGTCAAAAGCAATTACCCATTTTCTACATTTAAATGATTTTTTTCCACCTAGGTCCCAAATACTTCAAGGGATGGGCTATAGATAAGAAACTTACTACAATCTTTATATTTGTCAAGGTGTTTTTGTAAATATTTTGCTGTTATATAAGGTACACACTTTGGACAAATGCTACTCCACATTTGCTACAGATATGAGGTCAGAAATTTAAAAATGTCTGAAATTTGAATACAGTCTTGGACACATTCTTTGGGTTTCTATATGCTATAAATCCTCCAGTGTTTTAAAAATGTTTGATCAATGGCCAAAAGCTTTGCAAAACTTTTTCCACATGTCCTCTCACTCATATGAATTCTGAGGTGCTGAGTAGGGTGTGAACAACTGTTGGAGACTCTGTCACCTATTTTACATTCATATAATTTCTGTGCTATCATATGTCTGGTGGGAAATAGTGTTGAACTAATGTGAAATAAGGGTTGGTTCATCCTTAAAGACACTGAAGCAATGTTTTCATTGTAAAACTTCTCTCCAGTATAAAATCTATAATGTTTAGTAAAATGTGATCTTCAATTTTAAAAGCTTTGCCATTCTTTACATTTATAGGACTTCTTTCTAGTATGGGCTCTCTGGTGTTGAGTAAGTGATGATTTTTGATTAAAATCTTTGTCACATTCTCTACATTTGTAGGGCTTCTCTCCAGTGTGGATTCTCTGGTGCTGAGTAAGTGATGCTTTTTGATAAAAACTTTTGCCACATTCTTTACAGTTGTAGGGCTTCTCTCCAGTGTGGATTCTCAGGTGCTGAATAAGTACTATTTTTTTATTAAAACTTTTGTCGCATTCTTTATATTTGTAGGGCTTCTCTCCAGTGTGGATTCGCTGGTGCTGAGTAAGTGATGATTTTTGACTGAAACTCTTGCCACACAATTTACTTTTGTAGGGCTTCTCTCCAGTATGAATCCTGTTGTGGCAATAGAGATGTGAGTTTGTATTAAAACTTTTGCCACACACTTTACATTTGTAGGGCTTCTCTCTAGTATGAATCCTTTTATGACTATTACGCTGTGAGATGCTATTAAAAGCTTTGCCACACTCTTTACACTTGTATGGCTTCTCTCCAGTGTGGATTCACTGGTGCTGAGTAAGTGATGATTTTTGATTAAAACTCTTGCCACACGTTACATTTGTAGGGCTTCTCTCCAGTATGAATTCTGTTGTGGTGATCAAGATTCGAGTTTGTATTAAAACTTTTGCCACACACGTTACATTTGTAGGGCTTCTCTCCAGTACGAATTCTGTTGTGGTGATCAAGATTCTAGTTTGTATTAAAACTTTTACCACATACTTTACATTTGTAGGGCTTCTCTCCTGTATGAATCCTATTGTGGCAATCAACCTGTGAGTTTGTTTTAAAAGTTTTGCCACACTCTTTACATTAGTAGGAATTCTCTCCAGAATGAATTCTCTGGTGATTTTTAAGGCTTGGTTTTTGACTAAAAGTTTCACAAAGTTGTTTACATATGTGGAGCATCTCTTCAGTGTGTGTCCACTGGTGACAAATAAGATTGGAGCTTTTATTAGAAGTTTTGTCACATTCTTTGCATTTGCATGTCATATCTCCTGTATGAACACTGTGATGTTGAGTAAAGTTTTTGAGTGTGTTGCATTCTTCACATTGGTAGGTCTTCTCTGCAGAATAAATTTTTTGGTGTTGAGTAAGAGTTAAAAAATTTTTAAAGCTTTGCCACACTTTTTACATTTACAGGTCTTTTCTTCAGTATACATCCTCTGATGCTTAACAAGTTGTAAGGTTTCACTAAAAGTTTTTCCACCTTCTTTCAATTTATAGTGTTTATCAGTGTTATAATATCTACTGTGTTTAGAAGATGTTGAGCAAGCCGACGCTTTGATATTTTCTTTAAAAGTATAGGGCACTCATTCTCTATAAACTCTCTTGTATTGAGCAAGCTCTGCACTGTGATTAAGAGCCCTTTCACATACCTTACACTTGCAAGTTTTGTCTTGACTATGAATATTTCGATGATTAATAGTTTTTGAGCACTGAAGCAAGACTTTCCCTCATTTTTCATCTTGGTAAATTTTTTCTTTTTTAGAAAATGACCAGGAGTTTCTCTATATTCATAATTTTTATCACCAATGTAAATATACTGGTAATCACTCAGGGTACAGACATGGCTAATGGTGTTACTTATAGCATTATCTATATAGTGCACTTTCCAGAAATCTGTATCAGAATTGTCATTGAGCAATAGTGGGGAAGTAGAAACCTTTCTACAATTCTTAATATTGTCCATTTGAGCACAAGTATAAATTACTGTTTTGTTGCAGAAGAATGGACATTTTGTAAAGAAACTCTCAAAAGAATGACTTTTAGAAATTTTTCTTAAATATCATCTTTGTGCAAATGTTTGACTGGAAGTTTAACTCAGTGCTACATTTATAATTGGCTAAGTTAAAAAATTATGCATGGACCAGATATCTTTTCAAATTTTCCACATTTCCTTTCAGAGGAAATAAAGTCATCAAAAATGGCAGTGGAGATATATATATATATATATATATATATATATATATATATATATATATATATATATATATGCAGCTCCTTAATACTAATTGGAATAGATTTAATCTTTTTTTTTCAGATATTGTTTATGGTGTCTTTTGGCCATAAAACTTTTATCACAAATACAGAGTACTAATTGGTTTTGTCCATTATAATATGATTTTGAACTTTACTCTCACCTATATTTTCCCATTGTTTCCTTAGTTGTAAATAGTCAAAGTCACACTTTCCATATCTTCTCTCTCTCTCTCTTTTATTCCCTGCTCTGGTAAAATTTCTCGAGGATGATGAGAAGTCATGCTGAAATGAATAACAATAAATAAATAAAAAACAATCATGTTTACTTAATGTACTGGGCTGAGTATATTTTGAAATCATAGGAAACTACAGCAATTAAGGAACATCAGTGGGGGAGTGGATTATTAAATCCAAGTCCAATATTATGGCAGAAATATATATGAATAAAAAAAAATGTACACAGAAAAATACTTTGAGAAATTTTTAAATCATCTTACTGTTCACAGTGTCCAAGATGAGTACATTACTGTGAAGAGTAATACAGTAGAGGAAAATACATTGTGTTATACAAAGCCTTTCCTCCTTCACAATATATTTTAAAAATTTATCAACTTTCTTCTGCTTCATTAAAAAGAATATGAAACGTGCAAATATTTGGGGACTGTTCAAAAAGGGGTTCCTGCTTACCACCAGAAAACAACATGGCTAAGTCAACTGTAAGAAAAGTTATGAATTAATCCAAGGGAATAGCAAATTATCATTTAAAAGAAGTTTACTGAACTAAACCAACACACAAAAACAGAATAAAAATTAGTCAAGAATTGTTAATAGTAATACGAAGAAAATGTGTGTCGAAAGAATTTCTTTAGAAAATGTCAAGGGTGGTTGTACACAGCAACATAGGAGGTTGAGCCAGAAGGATAAAAATTTCAAGGCCAGACAATGTAAAATGAAAAAAAAAAAAAAAGAAAAGTGGCAAATAATCCTTAAGTTCTCTTTCTAGTACTAATAAACACATCTCAGAAAATAGGAAAAATAAAACATCCAAGCAACTCAATTATAACCAAGTTGTAAAAACTCAAAGCAGGTATTAAACTAAGTTTTTAAACTCAGAATATTGAGAGCATCCAAGAGAAAAAGATGGGTCACCTAGAAATGTGTAACTATATAATTGTGAAATCCTTACTTGAAACTTCAAAACACAGAAAGGAATTCAGGGCTATTTTCAAAAAAGGAAAGAATAAAATTATCAGCCAAGACATTATATTCACAGCTACTATATTTCAAAAGAGAAGGAAAATGATGACTTTAAAGATATAAAAATGCACACACTACTCAGGAACACTAGCTGTTCTCCACAAAGTACTAAAGGAAATTCTTCATACTAAAATGTAAGTGTGCACAGCAAAATAAGTCATATAAAATTTTAAACATGTCTTGGCACAAACAATTCTATTGTATTGTAATGATGGGTCACAAAATATGTATTTTTGCAATAGAATTTGAAAGACAAAAGCATAAAAACAAAACTGTAAATAGGCATATATATCTGTAACAATAATATAATTTTGAAAGGACACATAAATATATTCATTTTTTTTAATAAAGTGAAGTCAAGTTGAAACTCATACAAAGTATGCGAAGGAGATAATTCAGTTTTTAGATTTTTTTGTTGACAAATGCAAGATTACAAAATTCTGATCAAAACAAACCTTGGCTATCTGAATTAACTCTAAAAATTACAACTGTTGGTAGTCCACAGGATACTCTAAATCTAAGGACACACACATACGAAAAGCATGAGGATATAAAAAGGACACCTAAAAAGGTGACCAAACACAATCTGGGCTGTCTAAATTACTGTACACAAAACATAGTTTAAGACAGTAATAGGACATAGAAGACGTTTTAAATTTAAAAATAACCTTTGAAAAGAGGCAAAATAGAGAAAAGGAACCTTTCCCTAGGTTCTGAATTAAGAGTAAATACATTCACAACAAATATCCTACTTCCCAAACACATAAAGAAAACATTGAGATAGTTGAATGAAAACCAAGAATCACTGTCATACTAAGAGACATCAATCCCCACTTACTGAAAAGGGAAATACAGTGAAGCAAAATGGTAATTACAAAGCATAAGACTTTGAAAATATTTTGAAACTATTGTAGACTTATAGAATCCCTGGTCTTAATCACAAATGGGATATTATGCTGGATAGACCAATTTTATGGATTAAAAAAGTGTTAATAAATATTTAAGTGATAGTTATTTTTTAACCAACATGGAATAAATATTTGAAGTCAAAAGTGGTAGAGATTTTCAAAAATCACTCAATATGTGTCAGTTGATTGAACACTCTTGGGCATGCTGTTGTTTAAGAATTTAAAGATAAAAATTAAAAGATGTTTATACTAATTAAAGTTAACCAGAAGCTCCAGGTAATATTCATCAAACTCGCGTTGTTAAAGATTTTTTTTTTTGCAGAGAAATCTATCCATTAAATTATATGAATATCCCCCAAAATACAAATAAGAAAACTTTTCCCTGATAAAAAATATACTAAAAGTTACAGCATTCAATTCTAAATGCAGACATGGAATTAGGTAAACGGAGTTCTTAGTGAATGTGGCAATAAGCCCTCACATCAATAGCAAATTAAAAACACTACACATCAGTGTTGTTACAATGTTCTTCAACAGAGCCATCATGGGGGATGCAAACCAAATATCCCTTGAAAAGAATGGATGACCCAATTTGAAATATAGAAACTATAAAACTTTGAAGTCAAGGAATTTATTCTAATTATATATTTTACAAAATGTATGTACACTAGGTTAACTGAAATGTCACATAAAGAATACTGCAAAATTCTAGAACATGACATCTCTAAACTAAATAAGCAGCTTTCTGAAAAAAAGAGAATGGTTTAGTGATGGGAGGACAGAAATGAGCCCTTGCTTCCTAGGCATTGTGTTTTTTGTTTTTGTTTTGGTTTGTTTTTTTTTCTTTTTTCTTTTTTTGAAATGTAAACTTTTTAGAGATATATTGCATAACAATTTGAATTAATGTTACTGAACTGTATATTTAAAATTTTGGAGGCAGTAAGTTTTATTTTGTAGTTTTGATTATAATAAAAAATTTAAAAAATTCATAAAAGAGAATTGCAACATTTCTCAAAGCTACATTTAAAATAATGTCTTTATTATTTATTAAGGTCTTTATCCTATAAAAAAGAACAAACTAATCAATATACAAATGATGGCCATGCATGTAATCTCAGCTCCTAGGAAGTCCGAGGCAGAAGAATTGCAAATTCAAGAAATCCTCAATAACTTAGTGAGAACCTCTCTCCAACAATGAATGAAAAGGAGCTTGTAGTGTAGTTCAGCATTCGAGTATCACTGCCATCAATCCCATTACATTTACATATAGAAAACTTCAATTTCTAAGTACATGGGCTGAATGAAAAGCCAATCAAGATAAAATACAAAAGTCATAGACAAAAGAGACTTAATATTTACACAATCAAAAGCATATATAATATTATTCGCAATACAAACCAGAGTCATGCATATCTTAATTTGTAAAGCAATTAACTGATATGAGGAAACATAGTCTATAACATGGAACCCTCTGTACACACACAAAAAAAAAACTACCAAATTATAAATATCCACAGATGTATTATTTTACAAATCCTCTAACTCAAATAAAACTTACACCATCTCTCAAAACAGCAGTCTTTGTCCAACTTGACATTCATTCCATGGCAGATAATTTCACAGAAAATCCATTACACATATCAGAAAGAACACTGATAAGGAAATTTTAGTGAAAAAAATGTACAAATAAGATTAGAGAAACTGACATATTATAGTAATGTATTACAATGGGTGGACTTAGAGGTCTCCAGAAATGTGAAAAACTTTCCTGCAAATAATGGAAGAAGGGCTGGAGTTGTAGAGTAGTGTTACAGAGCTTGCCTACCATGTGTGAGGCCCTGGGTTCAATTCTCAGCACCATATATGGATAAATAGGAAATTCATTAACAACTAAAAGTATTTTTAAAATTATGGAAGAGCTGTCAGATAATATTGACACTCACAAGGCAAGGGGAGTGTTTTGTTGTTAGTTTGAATGTATGGAGACATTACTGGAGGAAAAGCAGGATACTACATAATTTTAAAGGAAAAAACACAGGACAGATTTTTCTATGATAATAAGAGAAATAATTCAAAGCTTCTCAAAAATATTTTCTGCTGGATAATGTCTCAATGAACCTGTCTAAATTTAGGCTTCCTCCTCTACCTCAACTATGTCCTATGCTATATGTGGGCCACAGGATTTGACATCACTGCATTCCTCTAAGTCAACCATATGTCAAGTGAAAGATATATATCATGCCACCAAAGGAAAACATTAAGGATGAAAATAAACATCATTAACATTTTCTTGTCAGCACCAGGAACTACCCCATCTTTTTATTGAAAGCATAAATCTGCAACACATTTTTGTGGAGAAGTTCCCAAAAGATATACTTCAAGGGAAGAAAACTAAATAATGATAATTAGGAATTTTGAAGGAAAGTTATGCTCACCTAAAAAGACTAGGTTGCTGTAGTTCTCCAACATCACTTCTCTATATAAATTCTGCTGAGCAGGATCCAGGCATTCCCATTCTTCCTTAGAGAAATCAATAGCCACATCCCCGAATGTCAATGGCTCCTGAAATGAAAATTGTTAGATCAAAAGAACATGGACCAAACCATTATTCAGTTTTTAATTTGAATTAAGAGTTTGTAGAACTGACTGTCATGTAGGAGAATGACTTTAATTATATCATAAGATACTTTCCATTATCTAATTCAGAGGAAAATACATAACTCCTAAACAGTGTGTGTGTGTATATATATATATGTATATATATATATATATATATATATATATATTCCATATCAGAGTGAAGTGAAGGATATATATACCATAACCCAAGCACTGAATAAAAGCCCAACTCCTAACTTTTCTGGATATGTGAATGTGAAATTTGCCGGACATTCCAGATGCAAATCAGACTTGTCAAAATATTCTCATAAGGTGATTGTGCACAAGGGAGACAAAAAGACTGGTAAAAAAAAACTTTTGAAAACAGTCTGGTTCCTATTCTCTCTGTTTTCTATCCATGAGATAGATTGAGATCCCCAAAACAATTAGTTTCAAGTATCATCCATGACACATTCCCAATGTGTAAAATATTCATAAAATATTAATATTTGGAGACATGTAAAGTGACACTTCCACCTCATGAAAAGACAAACTTGAAATATTTCAAGTTCTATAAGCAGTTCAATGAGTGAATCAATTTGGTACAATAGAATTAACAATGGGTTACAGAAGACTTTAAGGAGGAGATTTAAAAATTCTTAGAGATAAAAAAGAACATAGACACAACATATCAAAATCTCTTGGACACTATGAAAGCAGTACTAAGAGGAAAATTCATTGCATGGAGTTCATTCCTTAAAAGAAGAAAAAGTCAATAATTGATCTCATACTTCATCTCAAAGCCCTAGAAGAACAAATCAACAGCAAAAGCAGTAGAAGGCAAGAAATAATTAAAATTAGAACTCAAATTGAATTAAAAGAAACAATTAAACCTTGGCAAAAAGTTGGTTCTCTGACAGATCCCTAGCTTTGCTAATGAAAAGAAGGAGAGAGAAAATTCAAATTACCAGCATACATGACGAAAAAGGCAATATCCCAACAGACACTACAGAAATAGAGATGATATTTATAAATTATCTTGAAAATGTATACCCCAATAAAATAGAAGACATTGAAGGCATCAACAAATTTCTTAAGTCATATGATATGCCCAGATTGAATCAGGAAGACATACACAATTTAAACAAACCAATATTAAATGATGAAATACAAGATGCCATCAGAAGCTTACCAACCAAGAAAATCTCAGGCCCAAATGGATACACTGCCGAGTTAAACAAGATGTTTAAAGAAGAAATTAAAAAAATACCAATATTCTTCAATTTATTTCAGAAAATACAGAAAGAAGCAGCACTTCCAAAATCATTCTATGAGGCCAATATCACCCTGATCCCAAAATCAGGCAGGGACAAATGAAAGAAAGAAAACTTCAGGCCAATATCTCTAATGAACATAGATACAAAAATTCTGAATAAAATCTGGCAAATTAAATACAAAAACATATTAAAAAGGTTATGAACCAAGATCAAGTGGGGTTTGTCCAGGGATACAGGGTTGGTTCAACATATAGAAATCAAGAAAGGTAATTCATCATATCAATAGACTTAAAAATAATAATAATATGATCATCTCAAGAGACACAGAAAAATCATTTGACAAAATACAGCACCTTTAATGTTCAAAAAATTAGAAAAACTTGAGATAACAGGAACATACCTCAACATCATACTGGCTCTCTACATTAAGGCTAAAGCCAACATCATTCTAAAGGGAGAAAAACTAAAGGCATTCCCTCTAAAAACTGGAACAAGACAGGGGTGCTCTCTCTCACCATTTCTATTCAACATATTTCTTGAAACACTGGCCAGAGCAATTAGATAGATGAAAGAAATTAAAGGAATAACTACTACAGGAAAAGAACTTAAATTAGCACTATTTGCTGACAATAGGATTCTATACCTAGAAGACCCCAAAAGCACGACCAGAAAACTTCTAGAACTACAAAATGAATTCAGCAAAGCAGCAGGATATAAAATTAACACACATTAAAAAAGGCATTTCTGTATATCAGTGACAAAGCCTCAAGAAGGAAATAAGAAAAACTACCCCATTTACAGAAACTTTAAAAAAAGAAAGCATAAGATACTTGGGAATCAACTTAATGAAAGAGGTGAAAGATCTATACAATGAAACCTACAGAACCCTAAAGAAAGAAATCAAAGAAGACCTTAGAAGATGGAAAGATCTACCTTACTCTTGCATAGGCAGAATTAATATTATCAAAATGACCATACAACCAAAAGCATTACACTGATTTAATGCAATTCTGATCAAAATCCCAATGACATTTCTCATAGAAACAGAAAAAGCAATCATGAAATTCATCTGGAAAAATAAAAATCCCAGAATAGCTAAAGCAATTATAAGCAGGAAGAGCAAAGGAGGTGGTATCACTATACCAAAACTTAAAGTATACTACAGAGCAATAGTAACAAAAACAGCATGGTATTGGCACTAAAACTGGCCAGTAGACCAATGGTACAGAATAGAGGACACATAGACTAACTCACAAAATTACAATTATCTTATATTAGACAAAGGTGCCAAGAACATGCATTGGAGAAAATATAGCCTCTTCAACAAACGGTGCTGCGAAAACTGGAAATCCATTTTCAAAAAAATGAAAATAAAACCCTATCTCTCACCATGCACAAAACTCAACTCAAAGTGGATCAAGGACCTAGGATTTAAACCAAAGACTCTGCATCTAATAGAATAAAAAGTAGGCCATAATCTTCATCACATGGGGCTAGGCAGCCCCAACTTCCTTAATAAGATGCCTATAGCACAAGAATTAAAACCAAGATTCAAAAAATGGGATGGATTCAAACTAAAAAGTTTCTTATCAGAAAAAATATCTGAGGTGAACATAGAGCCTACATCCTGGGAGTAGATTTTTACCCTTCACACATCAGATAGAGAACAAATATCTAGTATATAAATAACTCAAAATGCTAAGCACAAAAAAAAAAACAAAAAACAATAATCCAACCAACAAATTGGCCAAGGACATGAACAAACACTTCTCAGAAAAGGATGTGGAATCAATCTACAAATATTTGAAAAAATGTTTATCATCTCTTGCAATTAGAGAAATGCAAATCAAAACCACTCTAAGATATCATCTCACGCCAGTCAGATATCATAAAGACAAACAACAAGTGTTGGCAAGGATGTGGGGGAAAGGCACACTCATACACTGCTGGTGGGACTGCAAATTGGTGCAAACAACATGGAAAACTGTATAGAGATTCCTTCGAAATCTGGGAATGAAAACACTATTTGACCCAGCTTTTCCTCTTCTCGGACTATTTTCAAAAGACTTGAAAACAGCATACTACAGGATTACAGCCATGTCAATGTTTATGGCAGCACAATGCAGAATAGCAAACTATGGAGTCAACCCAGATGCCCTTCAGTGGATAAATGGATAAAAATACGGGGCATGTATACACAATGCAATTTTACTCAGCATTAATAAAATCATGGCAATTGCAGGTAAATGCATGGTATTGGAGAAGTGAAGTTAGTCAATCCCAAAAAAATAAATGTTGAATGGTTTCTCTGATATAAGGAGGCTGACTATAGTGGGGTAGGGAGGGGGAGCATGGGAGGAATAGATGAATTCTACATAGGGCAGAGGGGTTGGAGGGGAAGGGAGGAGGCAGGGGATTAGCAGTGATTGTGGAATGTGATGACACCATTATCCAAAGTGCATGTATGAAGACACAAATTGCTGCCAACATACCTTATATACAACCAGAGATACGAAAAATTGTAATATATATACATATATAGGTAATAAGAGTTGTATTGCATAAAGAAATGAGTACATATATAATGGCATAAATTAGCATGAATATACTTTCTATACAGAGATACGAAAAATTGTGCTCTATGTGTGTAATAAGAATTGTAATGCATTCCACTGCTGTGGTGTATTTACAAAATAAATAAATAAATTTTTAAAAAAGAAAGGTATTGAAACCCATTGGGGACACTATAAGTCTACATGGCTATATATCTTAAAAACACAGAGCTGGAGGGGAAGATGCATGAACAACATGAGAAACCAAGAAAGAATGTTCCCCAAACAAAGATGCTACATTATTAGATTCCATGGTCAGAATAGCAGGATAAATAGGAGATGGTACATAATTTTCTGTGAATTACAGAATGATATGAGATCAAATACAGGCAGCAAAGGATCATTTTGATAAAGAGCTACATAAGCAAATACAGAAAGCAAACGATTCCTTCAATAAGGAGATAGAGATTTTGAAAAAAAAAAAACAGAGATCCTTGAAATGAAGGAAACAGTAAACCAAATTAAGAACTCAATAGGAAGCATCTCCAACAGAATAGATCACTTGGAAGACAGAACCTCTGACATTGAAGGCAAAATATATAATCTTGAAAAAATAAAGTTGACCCCAGTGAAGATGGTAAGAAACCATGAGCAGAAAATTCAAGAATTGTGAGATAATATGAAAAGACCAAATTTAACAACTATTGGGATATATGAAGGCATAGAGGTCTAAACTACATAAATGGACATTCTATTAAATGAATAATACCAGAAAATTTCCAAACATGTAGAGTGAATTGGGAAATCAAATACAAGGATCCTATACGACACCAAATGAACAAGATCACTACAGGTCTACACGAACGCAAATCATAATGAAAACACCTAGCATACAGGAGAAGCAGAGCATTTCAAAAGCCACAAGAGAAAGGAATCAAATTACATATGGGGAAAACCAATCAGGATCTCTGATTTCTGAACTGAGACCCTGAAATCTACAAGATGCTGCAACCATATAAACCAAGCTCTGAAAGAAATGGATGCCAACCAAGAATCATACCCAGCAAAATTAAATTTTGATTACCAATTAGATTTTGATTCAGATGTTATTTTATGACAAAATAAAAACCTTCCATCATACACAAAATTAAAAGAGTTTACAACAAGAAACCTGCACTACAGAACATCCTTGGCAAAATATTCCATGAGGAGGAAATGAACAACAATAAAAAAATCAGAAAAGGGTAGTATCACTGTAAAGGAAAAACTTATCAAAGAGAAACTGACTTAGTTAAATACCAAAAAAAAAAATAATAAATAAATAACTGGGAATACAAATCTTGTCTCAGTAATAACCCTGAAACTTTAGTTCCAACTCAGCAATCAAAAGACAGGCAGATTGGATAAAAAAAAAAAAAAAAAAGATCAACACTATGCTGACTCCAAGAGACTCATCTCATAGGAAAAGACACCCACAGACTGAAGGTGACAGGTTGGAAAAAAAAATATCACTCATGCTGGGGCTGAGGCTCAGTTGTAGAGCACTCGTCTAGCACATGTGCAGCCCTGTATTCGATCCTCAGAACCACATAAAACTAAATAATAAAGGCATTGTGTCCATAAACAAAAAGTAAATATTAAAAAACCTAGCACTCACATATACTGTGGAGGTAAGCAGGTGTTTCCATTCTTATATCAAATAATGTGGACTTCAAGTGAAAGTTAATCAAAAGGAATAAAGAAGGACACTACATACTGCTTAAAGGAACCATACACCAATAAGACAGAACAATTATAAATATACACACCCCCAAAACAATGGAGCATCTATGTTCAAACAGACTCTTCTCAAGTTTAAGGGCCAAGTAAACCACAAGACAATAATTCTGGGTGACTTTAACACACCCATTTTACCACTGGATTGATCTTCCAAACAATATCCAGACAGAAACTATACAACTCAATAATACAATCAATAACTTAGATTTAACTAACATACATAGACTATTTCATCCTTCAAAAGGTGAAGACACTTTCTTCTCAGCAGCAAATGGATCCTTCTCTAAAATAGACCATATGTCATGCCAAAAAGGAACTCTAAGCAATAGAGAAAAGTAAAGATACTACCCTGCATTCTATCAGATCATAATGGAACGAAATTAGAAATCAATGATAAAAATAGAAGCAGAAAACATCAATGAGGAGATTAAAAAATTCTTAGAGGTGAATGAGGACACAGATACAACATATCAAAATCTCTGGGACACTATGAAAGCATTACTAAGAGGAAAGTTCATTGCATGGAGTTCATTGCTTAAAAAAAGAAAAAGTCAAATAAATGACATAAAATTACATCTCAAAGCCGTAGGAAAAAAATTAATCAACACCAAAAGCAGTAAAGGACAGAAAATAATTAAAATCAGAGCTGAAATCAATGAAATTGGAACAAAAGAAGCAAATAAAAATTGACAAAGTGACTGGGAATGGAACCACCATTTGACCCAGCTATCCTACTCCCCGTTCTATACCCAAAGGACTTAAAAACAGCATACTACAGGGACACAGTCACAATGATTTTAGCAGCACAATTCAGAAGAGTTAAACTGTGGAGCCAACATAGATGCCTTTCAGTGGATGAATGGATAAAGAAAACGTGGCATTTGTACACAATGGAATATTACTCAGCAATAAAAAAAAATAAAATCATGGCATTTTCAGGTAAATGGATGGAATTGGAGAAGATAATGCTAAGTGAAGTTAGCCAAACCCAAAATAACAAATGCTGAATGTTTTCTCTGATATAAGGAGGCTGACTCATAGTGGGGTAGGGAGGGGGAGCATGGGAGGAATAGATGAATTCTATTTAGGGCAGAGTGGTGGGAGTAATAGGGATGGGAAAGGGATTAGCAAAGATGGTGGAATATAATAGACATCATTATCCAAAGTACATGTATGAACACACGAATAGATGTCAACCTACTTTATATACAGAGATATGAAAAATTGTGCTGTAAATGTGTAATAAGGATTTTAATATATTCCGCTGACATATATTTTTAATTTTTTTTTAATTTTCAAAATGAAAAGTTGGCTCTTTGAAAAAACAAATACATTTGATAAAACCTTATCCATGCTACTGTAGAGAAGGAGAGAAATACTCCAATTACTAAAATCCATGATGAAAAAGGAAATATCACCATGAACACTAGAGAAATATAGAAGATAATTAGAAATTATTTTGAAAATTTGTACTGCAATAAAACAGAAAATATTGAAGTCATCAACAAGTGTCTAGAATCACGTGACTTACCCAAACTCAGTAAGTTAAACAGATCATTTTCAAGCAATGAAATAGAAGACACCATCAAATGCCTACCAACCAAAAAAATAAAATAAAGCCCAGGACTCAATGGATACAAGACCTTCAAAGAAGAACTAACACCAATACTCCTCAAATTATTCCATGAAATATAAAAAGAGGGATGACTTCCAAACTCACTCTATAAGGCCAGTATCTCCTTGATTCTAAAATCAGACAAACACAGAAAAGAAAGTGTACTTCAGACCAATACCTCTAAAAAGCAGAAGCAAAAATTCTGAATAAAATTCTGGCCAACAAAATACAAAAACCTATCAAAAAGATGGTTCATTATAATGAAGCAGGATTCATCCCAGGGATGCAAGGTTGGTTCAACATACAGAAATCAATAAATGTAATTCATCACATAAGTAGATTTAAAGATAAGAAACTTATGATCATCTCAACAAATGCAGAAAAAGCATTTGACAAAATACAGCACCCCTTCATGTTCAAAACACTATAAAAACTAGGGATAACAGGAAGTTACCTCAATATTTTAAAGGCTATCTATGCTAAGTCTCAGGTCAATATCATTCTAAACGGAGAAAAACTGAAGTCATTCCCTCTAACACCGGAAACAAGACAGGGATGCCCTCTCTCACCCCTTCTATTCAATACAGTTCTTGAAACACTGGCCAGACCAATTACACAGATTAAAGAAATTAAAAGAATATGTATAGGAAAACAAGAACTTAAACTAGCACTATTTGCTGATAATATGATTCTGTACCTAGAAGGCTCAAAAAACTCCACTAGAAAACTTCTAGAACTAGAATTCAGCAAAGTAGCAGGATATAAAATCAACACCCACAAATCAAAGACATTTCTGTATATCAGTGACAAATCCTCTGAGAGAGAAATGAGGAAAACTACCCCATTCACAATATCCTCAAAAAATAAAAAAGAAACTTTGGAATCAACAAAAGGTGAAGGATCTATACAATGAAAACTACAAGACAATAAAGAGAAATCAAAGACCTTAGAAGATGGAAAGATTTAACTTGATCTTGAATAGGCAGAACTAATATTATCAAAATGGCCCTACTACCAAAAGCACTCTACAGATTTAATGCAATTCTGATCAAAATCCCAATGACATTCCTCATAGAAATAGAAAAAGCAATCATGAAATTTATCTGGAAAAACAAGAGACCCAGAATAGCTAAAGCAATCCTTAGCAGGAAAAGGGAGGCAGGTGGCATTGCTATACCAGACCTTAAACTATACTACAGAGCTATAGTAACAAAAACAGCATTGTACTGGCATCAAAACAGGCTGGTAGACCATAGTACAGAATAGAGGACACAGAGACCAACCCACAAAACCACAATTATCTTATATTAGACAAAGGTGGTAAAAAATATGCACTTGAAAAAAGATAGCATCTTCAACAAATGGTGCTGGGAAAACTAGAAATCCATATGCAGCAAAATAAAATTGAATCTCTCTCTCTCACCATGCATAAAAGTTAACTCAAAATGGATCAAGGATCTAGGAATTAAACCAGAGACTCTCCAAATCGAAGAAAAATTAGGCCCTAATCTCCATCATGTGGGATTAGGCTACAACTTCCTTAATTAAACTCCTATAGCACAGGAATTAAAACCAAAAATCAACACATGGGATGGATTGAAACTAAAGGTTTTTTTAAAAAAAAAAAAAAACAATAGGATAGAGAGCCTACTTTCTGGGAGCAAATTTTTACCCCTCATACATCATGTAGAGCACTAATTTCTAGGGTATATAAAGAACTCAAACATCTTAACACCCAAAAAACTAATACTCCAATCAATAAATGGGCCAGGGACCTGAACAGACACTTCTCAGAAGAGGATATACAATCAATCAACAATTATATGAAAAAATGCTCATCATCTCTAGCAGTCAGAGAAATGCAAATTAAAAGCACTCTATCATCTCACTCCATTCAGAAAGGCAGGTATTATGAAGACAAACAACAAGTGTTGGTGAGGATGTGGGGCAAAAGGCACACTCATACACTGCTGGTGGGACTGCATATTGGTGAAGCTGATATGGAAAGCAGTATGGAGATTCCTGGAAAATCTGGGAATGGAACCACCATTTGACCCAACTATTTCTCATCTCGGACTATACCAAAAACAGCACACTACAGGGACACAGCCAGGTCAATGTTTATAGCATCACAATTCACAATAGCTAAACTGTGGAGTCAACCTAGATGCTCTTCAGTGGATGA